>NW_026962589.1:20000-37056 GCF_032445375.1 Bacillus rossius redtenbacheri | reverse complement strand
GGCCCATTTTGGGTTATATAGGGGGTAGTGGTGTCCCGAGGGGGAAAAAATTAACATGTTAAATACTGCTCCCAGGCAATTGTAAAATGTCTCGGCGACGGAAGGCACCACTACCCGGCATATTTCCGCCCCTCGGACTCCGTGCGCCAGCCTGTAATAGCGAATCGGGACTTAGAAAAAATTCGAGCAGAGAGCCAGAAAATTCTCCCGGCGATGGAGGCCTCCGCGGCCGAGGAAATTGTCATTGGTGATTTTGCATGTTAAATTAACATGTGTATTAACACAGGCTTGGAGAAGCAAGCCTGCGGGACTCTGCAATACATTGAGCGGGGAGCCAGAAAATTCTGGCGGCGACCGAGGCCTCCGCGGCCGGGAGAACTCTCGGCGCTCGGGGCTCCGCGTCTACACATGGGGAGCGGGCAGCCAGAAAATTCTGGCGGCGACCGAGGCCTCCGCGGCCGAGGAAATGGTCCTTGGTGATTTTACATGTTAAATTAACATGTGTATTAACACAGGCTGGGAGAAGCAAGCCTGCGGGTCGCTGCAATATATTGAGCGGGGAGCCAGAAATTTCTGGCGGCGACCGAGGCCTCCGCGGCCGGGGAAATAATCCTCGGTAATTTTACATGTTAAATTAACATGTGTATTAACACAGGCTTGGAGAAGCAAGCCTGCGGGACTCTGCAATACATTGAGCGGGGAGCCAGAAATTTCTGGCGGCGACCGAGGCCTCTGCGGCCGGGATAATAATCCTTGGTAATTTTACATGTTAAATTAACATGTGTATTAACACAGGCTGGGAGAACTAGGCATTCTGGACTTTGAAAAATTTCGAGCAGGGGCCGGAGAAATTCTCCCGGCGACCGAGGCCTCCGCGGCCGGGAGAACTCTCGGCGCTCGGGCAGCGCGTCTACCCATGGGGAGCGGGCAGCCAGAAAATTCTGGCGGCGACCGAGGCCTCCGCGGCCGAGGAAAAGGTCATTGGTAATATTACATGTTAAATTAACATGTGTATTAACACATGCTGGGAGAAGCAGGCATTCTGGACTTTGAAAAATTTCGAGCAGGGGCCGGAGAAATTCTCCCGGCGACCGAGGCCTCCGCGGCCGGGAGAACTCTCGGCGCTCGGGCTCCGCGTCTACCAATGGGGAGCGGGCAGCCAGAAAATTCTGGCGGCGACCGAGGCCTCCGCGGCCGAGGAAATGGTCCTTGTTGATTTTACATGTTAAATTAACATGTGTATTAACACAGGCTGGGAGAAGCAAGCCTGCGGGACTCTGCAATACATTGAGCGGGGAGCCAGAAAATTCTGGCGGCGACCGAGGCCTCCGCGGCCGAGGAAATGGTCCTCAATGATTTTACATGTTAAATTATCATGTGTATTAACACAGGCTGGGAGAAGCAAGCCTGCGGGACTCTGCAATACATTGAGCGGGGAGCCAGAAAATTCTGGCGGCGACCGAGGCCTCCGCGGCCGGGGAAATAATCCTCGGTAATTTTACATGTTAAATTAACATGTGTATTAACACAGGCTGGGAGAAGCAGGCATTCTGGACTTTGAAAAATTTCGAGCAGGGGCCGGAGAAATTCTCCCGGCGACCGAGGCCTCCGCGGCCGGGAGAACTTCGGCGCTCGGGCTCCGCGTGTACCCGCCGCAAGGCCCATTTTGGGTTATATAGGGGGTAGTGGTGTCTCTGGAGGGAAAAAATACACGGTAAATATTGCAGCCAGAGCCTATGGCAATCTGTTGGCGACCGAGGCCTCCACACGCCGGCAAATTTTCGGCTCTCGGACTGTGTGTATTCCACTGGAGACAGGCCTGCGGGACTCTGTAATATATTGAGCCGGGAGCCAGAAAATTCTGGCGGCGACCGAGGCCTCCGCGGCCGGGGAAATAATCCTCGGTAATTTTACATGTTAAATTAACATGTGTATTAACACAGGCTGGGAGAAGCAAGCCTGCGGGTCGCTGCAATATATTGAGCGGGGAGCCAGAAAATTCTGGCGGCGACCGAGGCCTCCGCGGCCGGGGAAATAATCCTCGGTAATTTTACATGTTAAATTAACATGTGTATTAACACAGGCTTGGAGAAGCAAGCCTGCGGGACTCTGCAATACATTGAGCGGGGAGCCAGAAAATTCTGGCGGCGACCGCGGCCTCTGCGGCCAGGGAAATAATCCTCGGTAATTTTACATGTTAAATAACCATGTGTATTAACACAGGCTGGGAGAAGCAAGCATGCGGGACTCTGCAATATATTGAGCAGGGAGCCAGAAAATTCTGGCTGCGACCGAGGCCTCTGCGGCCGAGGAAATGGTCATTGGTAATTTTACATGTTAAATTAACATGTGTTTTAACACAGGCTGGGAGATGCAGGCATTCTGGACTTAGAAAAATTTCGAGCAGGGGCCCGAGAAATTCTCCCGGCGACCGAGGCCTCTGCGGCCGGGAGAACTCTCGAAAACCACCTCGTTCGTGGTTGTTTGCCGTGCGGGGCGAATCGGGAAATCTAGCAAATAGCTGAAGACATTCTCCCGGCGATGGAGGCCTCGGCGGCCGGGAAAAACGCCCGCGCTCGGGCGTTGCGCGCCCCCTTGGCAAGGCCCATTTTGGGTTATATAGGGGGTAGTGGTGTCCCGAGGGGAAAAAATTAACATGTTAAATACTGCTCCCAGGCAATTGTAAAATGTCTCGGCGACGGAAGGCACCACTACCCGGCATATTTACGCCCCTCGGACTCCGTGCGCCAGCCTGTAATAGCGAATCGGGACTTAGAAAAAAAATTCGAGCAGGGAGCCAGAACATTTTCCCGGCGATCGAGGCCTCCGCGGCCGAGGAATTTGTCATTGGTGATTTTGCATGTTAAATTAACATGTGTATTAACACAGGCTTGGAGAAGCAAGCCTGCGGGACTCTGCAATACATTGAGCGGGCAGCCAGAAAATTCTGGCGGCGACCGTGGCCTCCGCGGCCGGGGAAATAATCCTCTGTAATTTTACATGTTAAATTAACATGTGTATTAACACAGGCTTGGAGAAGCAAGCCTGCGGGACTCTGCAATACATTGAGCGGGGAGCCAGAAATTTCTGGCGGCGACCGAGGCCTCTGCGGCCGGGATAATAATCCTTGGTAATTTTACATGTTAAATTAACATGTGTATTAACACAGGCTGGGAGAACTAGGCATTCTGGACTTTGAAAAATTTCGAGCAGGGGCCGGAGAAATTCTCCCGGCGACCGAGGCCTCCGCGGCCGGGAGAACTCTCGGCGCTCGGGCTCCGCGTCTACCCATGGGGAGCGGGCAGCCAGAAAATTCTGGCGGCGACCGAGGCCTCCGCGGCCGAGGAAAAGGTCATTGGTAATATTACATGTTAAATTAACATGTGTATTAACACATGCTGGGAGAAGCAGGCATTCTGGACTTTGAAAAATTTCGAGCAGGGGCCGGAGAAATTCTCCCGGCGACCGAGGCCTCCGCGGCCGGGAGAACTCTCGGCGCTCGGGCTCCGCGTCTACCCTTGGGGAGCGGGCAGCCAGAAAATTCTGGCGGCGACCGAGGCCTCCGCGGCCGAGGAAATGGTCCTTGGTGATTTTACATGTTAAATTAACATGTGTATTAACACAGGCTGGGAGAAGCAGGCATTCTGGACTTTGGAAAATTTCGAGCAGGGGCCGGAGAAAATCTCCCGGCGACCGAGGCCTCTGCGGCCGGGAGAACTCTCGGCGCTCGGGCTCCGGGTGTACCCGCGGCAAGGCCCATTTTGTGTTATATAGGGGGTAGTGGTGTCCCGAGGGGGAAAAAATTAACATGTTAAATACTGCTTCCAGGCAATAGGAAAATGTCTCGGCGACGGAACACACCACTACCCGGCGAATTCCCGCCCCTCGGACTCCGTGCGCCAGCTAGTAAGAGCGAATCGGGACTTGGAAAAAATTTTATCGGGGAGCCAGAAAATTCTCCCGGCGATCAAGGCAATCACCGCCGGGAGAATTTTTTCTAGCTAACCGATTGAAATTTTCAAAGTACCAATTGCCTCGAAAACAACCACGAACGTAAAACAACCACGAACGGAAAACAACCACGAACGACAACAACCACGAACGACAACAACCACGAACGACAACAACCACGAACGGAAAACAACCCCGAACGACAACAACCACGAACGCACAACAACCACGAATGAAAACAACCACGAACAGTAAACAACCACGAACGAAAACAACCACGAACGAAAACCACCTCGTTCGTGGTTGTTCGCCTTGTGGGGCGAATCGGGACATCATGCAAATAGCTGGAGACATTCTCCCGGCGATCGAGGCCTCGGCGCCCGGGAAAAATGCCCGCGCTCGGGCGTTGTGGGCACCCATTGCATGGCCCATTTTGGGTTATATAGGGGGTAGTGGTGTCCCGAGGGGGAAAAAAATTAACATGTTAAATACTGCTCCCAGGCAATTGTAAAATGTCTCGGCGACGGAAGGCACCACTACCCGGCATATTTCCGCCCCTCGGACTCCGTGCGCCAGCCTGTAATAGCGAATCGGGACTTAGAAAAAATTCGAGCAGAGAGCCAGAAAATTCTCCCGGCGATGGAGGCCTCCGCGGCCGAGGAAATTGTCATTGGTGATTTTGCATGTTAAATTAACATGTGTATTAACACAGGCTTGGAGAAGCAAGCCTGCGGGACTCTGCAATACATTGAGCGGGGAGCCAGAAAATTCTGGCGGCGACCGAGGCCTCCGCGGCCGGGAGAACTCTCGGCGCTCGGGCTCCGCGTCTACACATGGGGAGCGGGCAGCCAGAAAATTCTGGCGGCGACCGAGGCCTCCGCGGCCGAGGAAATGGTCCTTGGTGATTTTACATGTTAAATTAACATGTGTATTAACACAGGCTGGGAGAAGCAAGCCTGCGGGTCGCTGCAATATATTGAGCGGGGAGCCAGAAATTTCTGGCGGCGATCGAGGCCTCCGCGGCCGGGGAAATAATCCTCGGTAATTTTACATGTTAAATTAACATGTGTATTAACACAGGCTTGGAGAAGCAAGCCTGCGGGTCTCTGCAATACATTGAGCGGGGAGCCAGAAATTTCTGGCGGCGACCGAGGCCTCTGCGGCCGGGATAATAATCCTTGGTAATTTTACATGTTAAATTAACATGTGTATTAACACAGGCTGGGAGAACTAGGCATTCTGGACTTTGAAAAATTTCGAGCAGGGGCCAGAGAAATTCTCCCGGCGACAGAGGCCTCCGCGGCCGGGAGAAATCTCGGCGCTCGGGCAGCGCGTCTACCCATGGGGAGCGGGCAGCCAGAAAATTCTGGCGGCGACCGAGGCCTCCGCGGACGAGGAAAAGGTCATTGGTAATATTACATGTTAAATTAACATGTGTATTAACACATGCTGGGAGAAGCAGGCATTCTGGACTTTGAAAAATTTCGAGCAGGGGCCGGAGAAATTCTCCCGGCGACCGAGGCCTCCGCGGCCGGGAGAACTCTCGGCGCTCGGGCTCCGCGTCTACCAATGGGGAGCGGGCAGCCAGAAAATTCTGGCGGCGACCGAGGCCTCCGCGGCCGAGGAAATGGTCCTTGTTGATTTTACATGTTAAATTAACATGTGTATTAACACAGGCTGGGAGAAGCAAGCCTGCGGGACTCTGCAATACATTGAGCGGGGAGCCAGAAAATTCTGGCGGCGACCGAGGCCTCCGCGGCCGAGGAAATGGTCCTCAATGATTTTACATGTTAAATTAACATGTGTATTAACACAGGCTGGGAGAAGCAAGCCTGCGGGACTCTGCAATACATTGAGCGGGGAGCCAGAAAATTCTGGCGGCGACCGAGGCCTCCGCGGCCGGGGAAATAATCCTCGGTAATTTTACATGTTAAATTAACATGTGTATTAACACAGGCTGGGAGAAGCAGGCATTCTGGACTTTGAAAAATTTCGAGCAGGGGCCGGAGAAATTCTCCCGGCGACCGAGGCCTCCGCGGCCGGGAGAACTTCGGCGCTCGGGCTCCGCGTGTACACGCCGCAAGGCCCATTTTGGGTTATATAGGGGGTAGTGGTGTCTCTGGAGGGAAAAAATACACGGTAAATATTGCAGCCAGAGCCTATGGCAATCTGTTGGCGACCGAGGCCTCCACACCCCGGCAAATTTTCGGCTCTCGGACTGTGTGTATTCCACTGGAGACAGGCCTGCGGGACTCTGTAATATATTGAGCCGGGAGCCAGAAAATTCTGGCGGCGACCGAAGCCTCCGCGGCCGGGGAAATAATCCTCGGTAATTTTACATGTTAAATTAACATGTGTATTAACACAGGCTGGGAGAAGCAAGCCTGCGGGTCGCTGCAATATATTGAGCGGGGAGCCAGAAAATTCTGGCGGCGACCGAGGCCTCCGCGGCCGGGGAAATAATCCTCGGTAATTTTACATGTTAAATTAACATGTGTATTAACACAGGCTTGGAGAAGCAAGCCTGCGGGACTCTGCAATACATTGAGCGGGGAGCCAGAAAATTCTGGCGGCGACCGCGGCCTCTGCGGCCAGGGAAATAATCCTCGGTAATTTTACATGTTAAATAACCATGTGTATTAACACAGGCTGGGAGAAGCAAGCATGCGGGACTCTGCAATATATTGAGCAGGGAGCCAGAAAATTCTGGCTGCGACCGAGGCCTCTGCGGCCGAGGAAATGGTCATTGGTAATTTTACATGTTAAATTAACATGTGTTTTAACACAGGCTGGGAGATGCAGGCATTCTGGACTTAGAAAAATTTCGAGCAGGGGCCCGAGAAATTCTCCCGGCGACCGAGGCCTCCGCGGCCGGGAGAACTCTCGAAAACCACCTCGTTCGTGGTTGTTTGCCGTGCGGGGCGAATCGGGAAATCTAGCAAATAGCTGAAGACATTCTCCCGGCGATGGAGGCCTCGGCGGCCGGGAAAAACGCCCGCGCTCGGGCGTTGCGCGCCCCCTTGGCAAGGCCCATTTTGGGTTATATAGGGGGTAGTGGTGTCCCGAGGGGAAAAAATTAACATGTTAAATACTGCTCCCAGGCAATTGTAAAATGTCTCGGCGACGGAAGGCACCACTACCCGGCATATTTACGCCCCTCGGACTCCGTGCGCCAGCCTGTAATAGCGAATCGGGACTTAGAAAAAAAATTCGAGCAGGGAGCCAGAACATTTTCCCGGCGATCGAGGCCTCCGCGGCCGAGGAATTTGTCATTGGTGATTTTGCATGTTAAATTAACATGTGTATTAACACAGGCTTGGAGAAGCAAGCCTGCGGGACTCTGCAATACATTGAGCGGGCAGCCAGAAAATTCTGGCGGCGACCGAGGCCTCCGCGGCCGGGGAAATAATCCTCTGTAATTTTACATGTTAAATTAACATGTGTATTAACACAGGCTTGGAGAAGCAAGCCTGCGGGACGCTGCAATACATTGAGCGGGGAGCCAGAAATTTCTGGCGGCGACCGAGGCCTCTGCGGCCGGGATAATAATCCTTGGTAATTTTACATGTTAAATTAACATGTGTATTAACACAGGCTGGGAGAACTAGGCATTCTAGACTTTGAAAAATTTCGAGCAGGGGCCGGAGAAATTCTCCCGGCGACCGAGGCCTCCGCGGCCGGGAGAACTCTCGGCGCTCGGGCTCCGCGTCTACCCATGGGGAGCGGGAAGCCAGAAAATTCTGGCGGCGACCGAGGCCTCCGCGGCCGAGGAAATGGTCCTTGGTGATTTTACATGTTAAATTAACATGTGTATTAACACAGGCTGGGAAAAGCAAGCCTGCGGGACTCTGCAATATATTGAGCGGGGAGCCAGAAAATTCTGGCGGCGACCGAGGCCTCCACGGCCGGGGAAATAATCCTCGGTAATTTAACATGTTAAATTAACATGTGTATTAACACAGGCTTGGAGAAGCATGCCTGCGGGACTCTGCAATACATTGAGCGGGGAGCCAGAAAATTCTGGCGGCGACCGAGGCCTCTGCGGCCGAGGAAATGGTCATTGGTAATTTTACATGTTAAATTAACATGTGTATTAACACAGGCTGGGAAAAGCAAGCCTGCGGGACTCTGCAATATATTGAGCGGGGAGCCAGAAAATTCTGGCGGCGACCGAGGCCTCCACGGCCGGGGAAATAATCCTCGGTAATTTAACATGTTAAATTAACATGTGTATTAACACAGGCTGGGAGAAGCAGGCATTCTGGACTTTGAAAAATTTCGAGCAGGGGCCGGAGAAATTCTCCCGGCGACCGAGGCCTCCGCGGCCGGGAGAACACTCGGCGCTCGGGCTCCGCGTGTACCCGCGGCAAGGCCCATGTTGGGTTATATAGGGGGTAGTGGTGTCCCGAGGGGGAAAAAATTAACATGTTAAATACAGCTTCCAGGCAATAGAAAAATGTCTCGGCGACGGAAGGCACCACTACCCGGCGAATTCCCGCCCCTCTGACTCCGTGCGCCAGCCTGTAATAGCGAATCGGGACTTAGAAAAAATTCGAGCAGGGAGCCAGACAATTCTGTCGGCGACCGAGGCCTCCGTGGCCGGGGAAATAATCCTCGGTAATTTTACATGTTAAATTAACATGTGTATTAACACAGGCTTGGAGAACCAAGCCTGCGGGACTCTGCAATACATTGAGCGGGGAGCCAGAAAATTCTGGCGGCGACCGAGGCCTCCGCGGCCGGGGAAATAATCCTCGGTAATTTTACATGTTAAATTAACATGTGTATTAACACAGGCTTGGAGAACCAAGCCTGCGGGACTCTGCAATACATTGAGAGGTGAGCCAGAAAATTCTGGCGGCGACCGAGGCCTCCGCGGCCGAGGAAATGGTCCTCGGTGATTTTACATGTTAAATTAACATGTGTATTAACACAGGCTGGGAGAAGCAAGCCTGCGGGACTCTGCAATATATTGAGCGGGGAGCCAGAAAATTCTGGCGGCGACCGAGGCCTCCACGGCCGGGGAAATAATCCTCGATAATTTAACATGTTAAATTAACATGTGTATTAACACAGGCTGGGAGAAGCAGGCATTCTGGACTTTGAAAAATTTCGAGCAGGGGCCGGAGAAATTCTCCCGGCGACCGAGGCCTCCGCGGCCGGGAGAACTTCGGCGCTCGGGCTCTGCGTGTACCCACCGCAAGGCCTATTTTGGGTTTTATAGGGGGTAGTGGTGTCTCTGGAGGGAAAAAATACACGGTAAATATTGCAGCCAGAGCCTATGGCAATCTGTTGGCGACCGAGGCCTCCACACCCCGGCAAATTTTCGGCTCTCGGACTGTGTGTATTCCACTGGAGACAGGCCTGCGGGACTCTGTAATATATTGAGCCGGGAGCCAGAAAATTCTGGCGGCGACCGAGGCCTCCGCGGCCGAGGAAAAGGTCATTGGTAAAATTACATGTTAAATTAACATGTGTATTAACACAGGCTGGGAGAAGCAGGCATTCTGGACTTAGAAAAATTTCGAGCAGGGGCCCGAGAAATTCTCCCGGCTACGAGGCCTCCGCGGCCGGGAGAACTCTCGGCGCTCGGGCTCCGCGTCTACACATGGGGAGCGGGCAGCCAGAAAATTCTGGCGGCGACCGAGGCCTCCGCGGCCGAGGAAATGGTCCTTGGTGATTTTACATGTTAAATTAACATGTGTATTAACACAGGCTGGGAGAAGCAAGCCTGCGGGTCGCTGCAATATATTGAGCGGGGAGCCAGAAATTTCTGGCGGCGACCGAGGCCTCCGCGGCCGGGGAAATAATCCTCGGTAATTTTACATGTTAAATTAACATGTGTATTAACACAGGCTTGGAGAAGCAAGCATGCGGGACTCTGCAATATATTGAGCAGGGAGCCAGAAAATTCTGGCTGCGACCGAGGCCTCTGCGGCCGAGGAAATGGTCATTGGTAATTTTACATGTTAAATTAACATGTGTTTTAACACAGGCTGGGAGATGCAGGCATTCTGGACTTAGAAAAATTTCGAGCAGGGGCCAGGGAAATTCTCCCTGCGACCGAGGCCTCCGCGGCCGGGAGAACTCTCGAAAACCACCTCGTTCGTGGTTGTTTGTCGTGCGGGGCGAATCGGGAAATCTAGCAAATAGCTGAAGACATTCTCCCGGCGATGGAGGTCTCGGCGGCCGGGAAAAACGCCCGCGCTCGGGCGTTGCGCGCCCCCTTGGCAAGGCCCATTTTGCGTTATATAGGGGGTAGTGGTGTCACGAGGGGAAAAAATTAACATGTTAAATACTGCTCCCAGGCAATTGTAAAATGTCTCGGCGACGGAAGGCACCACTACCCGGCATATTTACGCCCCTCGGACTCCGTGCGCCAGCCTGTAATAGCGAATCGGGACTTAGAAAAAAAATTCGAGCAGGGAGCCAGAACATTTTCCCGGCGATCGAGGCCTCCGCGGCCGAGGAATTTGTCATTGGTGATTTTGCATGTTAAATTAACATGTGTATTAACACAGGCTTGGAGAAGCAAGCCTGCGGGACTCTGCAATACATTGAGCGGGCAGCCAGAAAATTCTGGCGGCGACCGAGGCCTCCGCGGCCGGGGAAATAATCCTCTGTAATTTTACATGTTAAATTAACATGTGTATTAACACAGGCTTGGAGAAGCAAGCCTGCGGGACTCTGCAATACATTGAGCGGGGAGCCAGAAATTTCTGGCGGCGACCGAGGCCTCTGCGGCCGGGATAATAATCCTTGGTAATTTTACATGTTAAATTAACATGTGTATTAACACAGGCTGGGAGAACTAGGCATTCTGGACTTTGAAAAATTTCGAGCAGGGGCCGGAGAAATTCTCCCGGCGACCGAGGCCTCCGCGGCCGGGAGAACTCTCGGCGCTCGGGCTCCGCGTCTACCCATGGGGAGCGGGCAGCCAGAAAATTCTGGCGGCGACCGAGGCCTCCGCGGCCGAGGAAAAGGTCATTGGTAATATTACATGTTAAATTAACATGTGTATTAACACATGCTGGGAGAAGCAGGCATTCTGGACTTTGAAAAATTTCGAGCAGGGGCCGGAGAAATTCTCCCGGCGACCGAGGCCTCCGCGGCCGGGAGAACTCTCGGCGCTTGGGCAGCGCGTCTACCCATGGGGAGCGGGCAGCCAGAAAATTCTGGCGGTGACCGAGGCCTCCGCGGCCGAGGAAATGGTCCTTGGTGATTTTACATGTTAAATTAACATGTGTATTAACACAGGCTGGGAGAAGCAGGCATTCTGGACTTAGAAAAATTTCGAGCAGGGGCCGTTGAAATTCTCCCGGCGACCGAGGCCTCCGCGGCCGGGAGAACTCTCGGCGCTCGGGCTCCGCGTGTACACGCGTCAAGGCCCATTTTGGGTTATATAGGGTGTAGTGGTGTCTCTGGAGGGAAAAAATACACGGTAAATATTGCAGCCAGAGCCTATGGCAATCTGTTGGCGACCGAGGCCTCCACACCCCGGCAAATTTTCGGCTCTCGGACTGTGTGTATTCCACTGGAGACAGGCCTGCGGGACTGTGCAGTATATTGAGCGGGGAGCCAGGAAAATCTCCCGGCGACCGAGGCCTCCGCGGCCGAGGAAATGGTAATTGGTGGTTTTGCATGTAAAATTAACATGTGTATTAACACAAGCTGGGATGAGAGGAATTTGGCGGCGACCGAGGCCTCCTCACCCCGGCAAAATATCAGCTACCGGGCTCTGCATATTCCTACAGAAGCAGGCCTGCAGGACTCTGCAATATATTGAGCGGGAACCAGAAAATTCTGGCGGCGACCGAGGCCTCCGCGGCCGAGGAAAATTGTCATTGGTGGTTTGCATGTAAAATTAACATGTGTATTAACACAAGCTGTGACCAGAGGAATTTGGCGGCGACCGGGGCCTCCACACCCCGGCAAAATATCAGCTACCGGGCTCTGCTTATTCACATTCAAGCAGGCATTAGGGACTCTGAAAAGTTTCGGGCGGGGAGCCAGAAAATTCTCCCGGCCACAGAGCCCTCCCTCCCGAGAGTCTGTGTAAATGCCTGTTATACAGGCCCCATGAATTCCAGCCTTATAGGTTATTTTAAGTCTCCGTTCGTGGTTGTTCGTAAACAACTGCGATTCGGGATTTTGACCTATTTCCTATGATCATGTTCCCGGAAGTTAGCCAGCCTCTTTCAGTCAAAATCTCATATTTTGGGTACCTTTGTGAACCCATCGATAGGCCCATTTTGGGTATATTAGGGGGACATGCAATCGGGAAAAATTGGAATTATTTGCAATATGGAAAGAATATGTACATAAATGAAAAGGGAGTCCCCCCGAGTTTTCTCGCCCTATATATATTGCAAAAATATCCAATTAATTATTGTGGAACCTGTAGCACCTTTCTATGAAGCAGAATTAACATTACAGAACGGTTTGAATGCTACCACCTCAGTTTCTCTACAATGCATTGGATTTCAAAGAGGTGAATTACTGTGGATGGTACTGTTGTATGGCTAACAAATCGTCTGGGAAACAATGCAGAATTAAATTAAGAAGGTTGTATGTTTTCTGTTACATGGTGGAGGTGCCCTCTAGTACACAGTAAAATGTTTTGTGGACTGCAGCTCCTTGAGGAATTAATTCAGTATGGGTCTTGTAGTGGTCTGAAAGTGGATGATGAAAAAGAATGTATAATGGTATTCAGAGCACCTCGCGGTGAAGCGGACATGCTACCTCAAAATGCTTGATTGATTCATGCCCAGTTCCCCCAAGAAGCGGTACATTGAAAAAATTGATTTACTTTGTGGATGATACTAGCAAATACTATCCGCTGGGGGAAGTAAGCAGAAATTTGGTGGTCGTATGTTTGTTACATGGTAGAGGTGCTTTCTAGTACACAATGAAATGCTTGGTGTACCGCTGCTCCTTGAAGAATTAATTCCATATGGGTCTAGCCGTGGTCTTAACTGTGAACACGAAGAACTATCTAAAGTGGCCTATCTGTCTGAACTGCAATACACAAGCTGCGAGCCAATGCTATACCTTTCTCAGGTAACGAGCTCTTGTGCGGCGATTCGATTGGATGCGAAATGGTGGGGAACGCGTGTCCGGTCGTCTTAACCAAGTAATGGTTCCCCTCTGTTAACAATGAAATGTTTGATGGATCGCAGCTCCCTGAGAGACAAGTTTCAAAGGGGTTAGTCGCGGTCTTCAATCCTGGCCAAGGTGCAGTCACCATCTATAAGAGATACCTGCTTTACTGAAGGGTAGCAAGAGTTCCCTTGCCCGCATGTTGCTCCGTGGGGGTATATCAGTATAAAGGTAGAAGAAGCCATGATCGGAGCTTCGGTGGATGAGATTGGCGGAGAAGACATGTTCTTGTCTATCTGGTAGATCAGGGGGGTGGCAGCTGATCCGGAGAAAGCAAGCGGACTCCCGATGTTCCGTCGACTCCCAATGTACACTTGAAACATGCACATTTGGGTGGCGAGGGGGCGTTGTGGCCATCCGAAAACATGTCTTCATCTCTCTTATTGGTGGACCGCTGCTCCTTGAAGAATTAATTCCATATGGGTCTAGTCTTGGTGATAACTGTGAACACTAAGAACTATCTAAAGTGGCCTATCTGTCTGAACTGCAATACACTAGCTGCGAGCCAATGCTATACCTTTCTTAGGTAACGAGCTCTTGTGCGGCAATTCGATTGGATGCGAAATGGTGGGGAACGCGTGTCCTATCGTCTTAACCAAGTAATGGTTCCCCTCTGTTAACAATGAAATGTTTGATGGATCGCAGCTCCCTGAGAGACAAGTTTCAAAGGGGTTAGTCGCGGTCTTCAATCCTGGCCAAGGTGCAGTCACCATCTATAAGAGATACCTGCTTTACTGAAGGGTAGCAAGAGTTCCCTTGCCCGCATGTTGCTCCGTGGGGGTATATCAGTATAAAGGTAGAAGAAGCCATGATCGGAGCTTCGGTGGATGAGATTGGTGGAGAAGACATGTTCTTGTCTATCTGGTAGATCAGGGGGGTGGCAGCTGATCCGGAGAAAGCAAGCGGACTCCCGATGTTCCGTCGACTCCCAATGTACACTTAAAACATGCACATTTGGGTGGCGAGGGGGCGTTGTGGCCATCCGAAAACATGTCTTCATCTCTCTTATTGGTGGACCGCTGCTCCTTGAAGAATTAAATCCATATGGGTCTAGTCTTGGTGATAACTGTGAACACTAAGAACTATCTAAAGTGGCCTATCTGTCTGAACTGCAATACACTAGCTGCGAGCCAATGCTATACCTTTCTCAGGTAACGAGCTCTTGTGCGGCAATTCGATTGGATGCGAAATGGTGGGGAACGCGTGTCCTATCGTCTTAACCAAGTAATGGTTCCCCTCTGTTAACAATGAAATGTTTGATGGATCGCAGCTCCCTGAGAGACAAGTTTCAAAGGGGTTAGTCGCGGTCTTCAGCCCTGGCCAAAGGTGTTTAGAAATGAATACTTTTCGGACCAGTGGGCAAATTAGTTCACAGCGAGCCCACGGGCCAACGGTCTGCTCCCGCAGTGGGCCGCGCCCGAATGTGGGCACCGATCATATAATTTGAAATCCACTCGCCAAGTACCATGCGAGTTTCTAAGAGCGCGATATATTCGCCAGTGAAAGCCTTGGAAGTTTGGCCTCGCCTACTCCCTAGGAAAATTAATTAGAGATGGAAGGAAAGACTTTGCAATTGCAAAGCGGGTGTCGATATTGGGAAGTCGCCCCCGTACTTGTTGATACAGAAGGAAAAAAAAATGTACATCATAAGATTCGGACCCGGTGCTCTGCGGACCCGGGAGGTTCCTCCGAACGAAAAAAAAAGCTGCTAGCAGCTCCCTGGTTGATCCTGCCAGTAGTCATATGCTTGTCTCAAAGATTAAGCCATGCATGTCTAAGTGCAAGCCAAAATAAGGTGAAACCGCGAATGGCTCATTAAATCAGTTATGGTTCCTTAGATCGTACCACATGACTTGGATAACTGTGGTAATTCTAGAGCTAATACATGCTGAACTGAGTCCCGACCAGAAATGGGAGGGATGCTTTTATTAGATCAAAACCAATCGGCGTGGCTCGTCTGCGTCCGTTTGCTTTGGTGACTCTGGATAACTTTGTGCTGATCGCACGGTCTCCGTACCGGCGACGCATCTTTCAAATGTCTGCCTTATCAACTGTCGATGGTAGGTTCTGCGCCTACCATGGTTGTAACGGGTAACGGGGAATCAGGGTTCGATTCCGGAGAGGGAGCCTGAGAAACGGCTACCACATCCAAGGAAGGCAGCAGGCGCGCAAATTACCCACTCCCGGCACGGGGAGGTAGTGACGAAAAATAACGATACGGGACTCATCCGAGGCCCCGTAATCGGAATGAGAACACTTTAAACCCTTTAACGAGTATCCATTGGAGGGCAAGTCTGGTGCCAGCAGCCGCGGTAATTCCAGCTCCAATAGCGTATATTAAAGTTGTTGCGGTTAAAAAGCTCGTAGTTGGACTTGTGTCCCACGCTGTCGGTTCACCGTTCGTCGGTGTCTAACTGGCATGCCCGTGCGGACGTCCTGCCGGTGGATGCGGTCGGCCGCGGCAAGCCCCTTCCCTCGGGCGTTCGCCCCTCCTCTCGTAACCTCTTCGCGGAGGCCGGGTTGGATGCGGGTGTTTCGTCCCGGGGTGCATGCTTGGGCCCCGCGCGTCGGCGGTCCGATGCAATCCTACCGCGGTGCTCTTCACCGAGTGTCGAGGTGGGCCGGCACGTTTACTTTGAACAAATTAGAGTGCTCAAAGCAGGCAGTGTTTCGCCTGAATATTGTGTGCATGGAATAATGGAATAGGACCTCGGTTCTATTTTGTTGGTTTTCGGAACCCGAGGTAATGATTAACAGGGACAAACGGGGGCATTCGTATTGCGACGTTAGAGGTGAAATTCTTGGATCGTCGCAAGACGAACCTAAGCGAAAGCATTTGCCATGTGTGTTTTCATTAATCAAGAACGAAAGTTAGAGGTTCGAAGGCGATCAGATACCGCCCTAGTTCTAACCATAAACGATGCCAGCTAGCGATCCGCCGAAGTTCCTCCGATGACTCGGCGGGCAGCTTCCGGGAAACCAAAGCTTTTGGGTTCCGGGGGAAGTATGGTTGCAAAGCTGAAACTTAAAGGAATTGACGGAAGGGCACCACCAGGAGTGGAGCCTGCGGCTTAATTTGACTCAACACGGGAAACCTCACCAGGCCCGGACACCGGAAGGATTGACAGATTGAGAGCTCTTTCTTGATTCGGTGGGTGGTGGTGCATGGCCGTTCTTAGTTGGTGGAGCGATTTGTCTGGTTAATTCCGATAACGAACGAGACTCTGGCCTGCTAACTAGTCGCTTCCGGTATCCCTTCGTGCTACCGGCGACAAATGATCTTCTTAGAGGGACAGGCGGCTTCTAGCCGCACGAGATTGAGCAATAACAGGTCTGTGATGCCCTTAGATGTTCTGGGCCGCGACGCGCGCTACACTGAAGGAATCAGCGTGTCCTCCTAGCCCGAAAGGGCCGGGTAACCCGTTGAACCTCCTTCGTGCTAGGGATTGGGGCTTGCAATTGTACCCCATGAACGAGGAATTCCCAGTAAGCGCGAGTCATAAGCTCGCGTTGATTACGTCCCTGCCCTTTGTACACACCGCCCGTCGCTACTACCGATTGAATGATTTAGTGAGGTCTTCAGACCGGTGCGCGACGGCTCTTCGCGAGCCGCTGATGTTGCTGGAAAGATGACCAAACTTGATCATTTAGAGGAAGTAAAAGTCGTAACAAGGTTTCCGTAGGTGAACCTGCGGAAGGATCATTAACGGCCATGGAGAAAATGAGGCTGGATCACATTTGAACGGAAGGTGGCCTCTGGCCTTGCGCCCTATGACCCGATAGGTCCCGACTCTCCATTGCCTGGAAATCCTTACATTGGAATCGAGGCGGATTTCTAAGGCAGTGGAGGCGACCCTGCTAGGTTGCCAGGGACCGAGGAACAAGGGTGTGGCCTGGTGGTCCAATGTGGATCTTTTCTTGTGCCTTCGCATCATCGGTGGCACAA
>NW_026962589.1:0-12500 GCF_032445375.1 Bacillus rossius redtenbacheri | reverse complement strand
GTTAGGTTAGGTTAGGTTAGGTTAGGTTAGGTTAGGTTAGGTTAGGTTAGGTTAGGTTAGGTTAGGTTAGGTTATGTTAGGTTAGGTTAGGTTAGGTTAGGTTAGGTTAGGTAAGGTCATTGTATTTAATTATTTAAAAAAATTTCCCCTCTCAGGCAATATTAGGTTAGGTTAGGTTAGGTTAGGTTAGGTTAGGTTAGGTTAGGTTAGGTCAGGTCATTGTATTTAATAATTTTTAAATTTTTTTTTACTTTTAGGCAAGGTTAGGTTAAGTTAGGTTAGGTTAGGTCATTGTATTTGATTATTTAAAAAAAATTCCCCTCTCAGGCAATATTAGGTTAGGTTAGGTTAGGTTAGGTTAGGTTAGGTTAGGTTAGGTTAGGTTAGGTTAGGTTAGGTTAGGTTAGGTTAGGTTAGGTTAGGTTAGGTTAGGTTAGGTTAGGTTAGGTTAGGTTAGGTTAGGTTAGGTTAGGTTAGGTTAGGTTAGGTTAGGTTAGGTTAGGTTAGGTTAGGTTAGGTTAGGTTAGGTTAGGTTAGGTTAGGTTAGGTTAGGTTAGGTTAGGTTAGGTTAGGTTAGGTTAGGTTAGGTTAGGTTAGGTTAGGTTAGGTTAGGTTAGGTTATGTTAGGTTAGGTTAGGTTAGGTTAGGTTAGGTTAGGTAAGGTCATTGTATTTAATTATTTAAAAAAATTTCCCCTCTCAGGCAATATTAGGTTAGGTTAGGTTAGGTTAGGTTAGGTTAGGTTAGGTTAGGTTAGGTCAGGTCATTGTATTTAATAATTTTTAAATTTTTTTTTACTTTTAGGCAAGGTTAGGTTAAGTTAGGTTAGGTTAGGTCATTGTATTTGATTATTTAAAAAAAATTCCCCTCTCAGGCAATATTAGGTTAGGTTAGGTTAGTTTAGGTTAGGTAAGGTCATTGTATTTAATTATTTAAAAAAATTTCCCCTCTCAGGCAATATTAGGTTAGGTTAGGTTAGGTTAGGTTAGGTTAGGTTAGGTTAGGTTAGGTTAGGTCAAGTCATTGTATTTAATAATTTTTAAATTTTTTTTACTCTCAGGCAAGGTTAGGTTAGGTTAGGTTAGGTTAGGTAAGGTTAGGTTAGGTTAGGTTAGGTTAGGTTAGGTTAGGTTAGGTTAGGTTAGGTTAGGTTAGGTTAGGTTAGGTTAGGTTAGGTTAGGTTAGGTTAGGTTAGGTTAGGTTAGGTTAGGTTAGGTTAGGTTAGGTTAGGTTAGGTTAGGTTAGGTTAGGTTAGGTTAGGTTAGGTTAGGTTAGGTTAGGTTAGGTTAGGTTAGGTTAGGTTAGGTTAGGTTAGGTTAGGTTAGGTTAGGTTAGGTTAGGTTAGGTTAGGTTAGGTTAGGTTAGGTTAGGTTAGGTTAGGTTAGGTTAGGTTAGGTTAGGTTAGGTTAGGTTAGGTTAGGTTAGGTTGGGTTAGGTTAGGTTAGGTTAGGTTAGGTTATGTTAGGTTAGGTCATTGTATTTAATTTTTTAAAAATTTTCCTCTCTCAGGCAAGGTTAGGTTAGGTTAGGTTACATTTGGTCATTGTATTTAATTATTTTCAAATTTTTCCTCTCTCAGGCAAGGTTAGGTTAGGTTAGGTTATGTAAGGTTAGGTCATTGTATTTAATTTTTTTAAATTTTTCCTCTCTTAGGCAAGGTTAGGTCAGGTTAGGTTAGGTTATGTTAGGTTAGGTTAGGTTAGGTTAGGTTAGGTTAGGTTAGGTTAGGTTAGGTTAGGTTAGGTTAGGTTAGGTTAGGTTAGGTTGGGTTAGGTTAGGTTAGGTTAGGTTAGGTTATGTTAGGTTAGGTCATTGTATTTAATTTTTTAAAAATTTTCCTCTCTCAGGCAAGGTTAGGTTAGGTTAGGTTACATTAGGTCATTGTATTTAATTATTTTCAAATTTTTTCCCTCTCAGGCAAGGTTAGGTTAGGTTAGGTTAGGTTATGTAAGGTTAGGTTATTGTATTTAATTTTTTTAAATTTTTCCTCTCTCAGGCAATGTTAGGTTAGGTTAGGTTTGTTTAGGTTAGGTTAGGTCATTGTATTTAATTATTTTGAAATTTTTCCCCTCTCAGGCAAGGTTAGGTTAGGTTAGGTTAGGTTAGGTTAGGTTAGGTTATGTTAGGTTGGGTTTGGTTAGGTCAGGTTAGGTCATTGGTTTTTTTTAATTAATTTTAAATATTAGTTCTCTGAGGTAAGTCAGTTCAAGTCCACAATAGTGTAAATTTTTTTTAAAAAAATTTTAATTTTAAATATTTTATATAAAAAAATTATTTTATCAATAAAAAAAAGTGTGGGATGAATGGTGTATATTATTATAAATATTTTATTGCCATATGTGAGTATGAGGATTATCATGTGGATAATATCTTAAGAAGCACCCCATTTAAATTATGTTAAATAAAATAATTTTTTTATATATACTAATATTAATTTATATTTATTAATTAATCTTAAAATATTTTTAATTCAAATTTATTTTCTATTTTGAAATTTTGTTTTCCATAGAAACAGTGTTTTTTTTTTTTTAACTTTTTTTTTTTTTTTAATATATTCAGTAAAAATATATTAGCTTGGATCAGTAATGACGTATTTTCCTTCCGAGAAGCTGTGGCAGAAGCAGCAGCCACGTCCACACAGAAGTTCTTGAGAAATAGCAATTTTGCTCTATTCGTGGTTGTTTTCGTTCGTGGTTGTTTGCCGTGCGGGGCGAATCGGGAAATCAAGCAAATAGCTGGAGACATTCTCCCGGCGATCGAGGCCTCGGCGGCGCGGGAAAAACGCGCGCGTTTGGGCGTTGCGCGCACCCATGGCAAGGCCCATTTTGGGTTATATAGGGGGTAGTGGTGTCCCGAGGGGAAAAAATTAACATGTTAAATACAGCTTCCAGGCAATAGAGAAATGTCTCGGCGACGGAAGGCACCACTACCCGGCATATTTCCGCCCCTCGGACTCCGTGCGCCAGCCTGTAATAGCGAATCGGGACTTAGAAAAAATTCGAGCAGAGAGCCAGAAAATTCTCCCGGCGATGGAGGCCTCCGCGGCCGAGGAAATTGTCATTGGTGATTTTGCATGTTAAATTAACATGTGTATTAACACAGGCTTGGAGAAGCAAGCCTGCGGGACTCTGCAATACATTGAGCGGGGAGCCAGAAAATTCTGGCGGCGACCGAGGCCTCCGCGGCCGGGAGAACTCTCGGCGCTCGGGCTCCGCGTGTACCCGCGGCAAGGTCCATTTTGGGTTATATAGGGGGTAGTGGTGTCCCGAGGGGTAAAAATTAACATGTTAAATACAGCTTCCAGGCAATAGAGAAATGTCTCGGCGACGGAAGGCACCACTACCCGGCGAATTCCCGCCCCTCGGAATCCGTGCGCCAGCCTATAATAGCGAATCGGGACTTAGAAAAAATTCGAGCAGGGAGCCAGAAAATTCTGGCGGTGACCGAGACCTCCGCGGCCGAGGAAATGGTCATCGGTGATTTTACATGTTAAATTAACATGTGTATTAACACTGGCTGGGAGAAGCAAGCCTGCGGGACTCTGCAATATATTGAGCGGGGAGCCAGAAAATTCTGGCGGCGACCGAGGCCTCCGCGGCCGGGATAATAATCCTTGGTAATTTTACATGTTAAATTAACATGTGTATTAACACATGCTGGGAGAAGCAGGCATTCTGGACTTTGAAAAATTTCGAGCAGGGGCCGGAGAAATTCTCCCGGCGACCGAGGCCTCCGCGGCCGGGAGAACTCTCGGCGCTCGGGCTCCGCGTCTACCCATGGGGAGCGGGCAGCCAGAAAATTCTGGCGGCGACCGAGGCCTCCGCGGCCGAGGAAAAGGTCATTGGTAATATTACATGTTAAATTAACATGTGTATTAACACATGCTGGGAGAAGCAGGCATTCTGGACTTTGAAAAATTTCGAGCAGGGGCCGCAGAAATTCTCCCGGCGACCGAGGCCTCCGCGGCCGGGAGAACTCTCGGCGCTCGGGCTCCGCGTCTACCCATGGGGAGCGGGCAGCCAGAAAATTCTGGCGGCGACCGAGGCCTCCGCGGCCGAGGAAATGGTCCTTGGTGATTTTACATGTTAAATTAACATGTGTATTAACACAGGCTGGGAGATGCAGGCATTCTGGTCTTAGAAAAATTTCGAACAGGGGCCGGAGAAATTCTCCCGGCGGCCGAGGCCTCCGCGGCCGGAAGAACTCTCGAAAACCACCTCGTTCGTGGTTGTTTGCCGTGCGGGGCGAATCGGGAAATCTAGCAAATAGCTGAAGACATTCTCCCGGCGATGGAGGCCTCGGCGGCCGGGAAAAACGCCCGCGCTCGGGCGTTGCGCGCCCCCTTGGCAAGGCCCATTTTGGGTTATATAGGGGGTAGTGGTGTCCCGAGGGGAAAAAATTAACATGTTAAATACTGCTCCCAGGCAATTGTAAAATGTCTCGGCGACGGAAGGCACCACTACCCGGCATATTTACGCCCCTCGGACTCCGTGCGCCAGCCTGTAATAGCGAATCGGGACTTAGAAAAAAAATTCGAGCAGGGAGCCAGAACATTTTCCCGGCGATCGAGGCCTCCGCGGCCGAGGAATTTGTCATTGGTGATTTTGCATGTTACATTAACATGTGTATTAACACAGGCTTGGAGAAGCAAGCCTGCGGGACTCTGCAATACATTGAGCGGGCAGCCAGAAAATTCTGGCGGCGACCGAGGCCTCCGCGGCCGGGGAAATAATCCTCTGTAATTTTACATGTTAAATTAACATGTGTATTAACACAGGCTTGGAGAAGCAAGCCTGCGGGACTCTGCAATACATTGAGCGGGGAGCCAGAAATTTCTGGCGGCGACCGAGGCCTCTGCGGCCGGGATAATAATCCTTGTTAATTTTACATGTTAAATTAACATGTGTATTAACACAGGCTGGGAGAACTAGGCATTCTGGACTTTGAAAAATTTCGAGCAGGGGCCGGAGAAATTCTCCCGGCGACCGAGGCCTCCGCGGCCGGGAGAACTCTCGGCGCTCGGGCTCCGCGTCTACCCATGGGGAGCGGGCAGCCAGAAAATTCTGGCGGCGACCGAGGCCTCCGCGGCCGAGGAAAAGGTCATTGGTAATATTACATGTTAAATTAACATGTGTATTAACACATGCTGGGAGAAGCAGGCATTCTGGACTTTGAAAAATTTCGAGCAGGGGCCGGAGAAATTCTCCCGGCGACCGAGGCCTCCGCGGCCGGGAGAACTCTCGGCGCTCGGGCTCCGCGTCTACCCATGGGGAGCGGGCAGCCAGAAAATTCTGGCGGCGACCGAGGCCTCCGCGGCCGAGGAAATGGTCCTTGGTAATTTTACATGTTAAATTAACATGTGTATTAACACAGGCTGGGAGAAGCAGGCATTCTGGACTTTGGAAAATTTCGAGCAGGGGCCGGAGAAATTCTCCCGGCGACCGAGGCCTCTGCGGCCGGGAGAACTCTCGGCGCTCGGGCTCCGGGTGTACCCGCGGCAAGGCCCATTTTGTGTTATATAGGGGGTAGTGGTGTCCCGAGGGGGAAAAAATTAACATGTTAAATACTGCTTCCAGGCAATAGGAAAATGTCTCGGCGACGGAACGCACCACTACCCGGCGAATTCCCGCCCCTCGGACTCCGTGCGCCAGCTTGTAAGAGCGAATCGGGACTTGGAAAAAATTTTATCGGGGAGCCAGAAAATTCTCCCGGCGATCAAGGCAATCACCGCCGGGAGAATTTTTTCTAGCTAACCGATTGAAATTTTCAAAGTACCAATTGCCTCGAAAACAACCACGAACGTAAAACAACCACGAACGGAAAACAACCACGAACGACAACAACCACGAACGACAACAACCACGAACGACAACAACCACGAACGGAAAACAACCCCGAACGACAACAACCACGAACGCACAACAACCACGAATGAAAACAACCACGAACGGTAAACAACCACGAACGAAAACAACCACGAACGAAAACCACCTCGTTCGTGGTTGTTCGCCTTGTGGGGCGAATCGGGACATCATGCAAATAGCTGGAGACATTCTCCCGGCGATCGAGGCCTCGGCGCCCGGGAAAAATGCCCGCGCTCGGGCGTTGTGGGCACCCATTGCATGGCCCATTTTGGGTTATATAGGGGGTAGTGGTGTCCCGAGGGGGAAAAAATTAACATGTTAAATACTGCTCCCAGGCAATTGTAAAATGTCTCGGCGACGGAAGGCACCACTACCCGGCATATTTCCGCCCCTCGGACTCCGTGCGCCAGCCTGTAATAGCGAATCGGGACTTAGAAAAAATTCGAGCAGAGAGCCAGAAAATTCTCCCGGCGATGGAGGCCTCCGCGGCCGAGGAAATTGTCATTGGTGATTTTGCATGTTAAATTAACATGTGTATTAACACAGGCTTGGAGAAGCAAGCCTGCGGGACTCTGCAATACATTGAGCGGGGAGCCAGAAAATTCTGGCGGCGACCGAGGCCTCCGCGGCCGGGAGAACTCTCGGCGCTCGGGCTCCGCGTCTACACATGGGGAGCGGGCAGCCAGAAAATTCTGGCGGCGACCGAGGCCTCCGCGGCCGAGGAAATGGTCCTTGGTGATTTTACATGTTAAATTAACATGTGTATTAACACAGGCTGGGAGAAGCAAGCCTGCGGGTCGCTGCAATATATTGAGCGGGGAGCCAGAAATTTCTGGCGGCGACCGAGGCCTCCGCGGCCGGGGAAATAATCCTCGGTAATTTTACATGTTAAATTAACATGTGTATTAACACAGGCTTGGAGAAGCAAGCCTGCGGGACTCTGCAATACATTGAGCGGGGAGCCAGAAATTTCTGGCGGCGACCGAGGCCTCTGCGGCCGGGATAATAATCCTTGGTAATTTTACATGTTAAATTAACATGTGTATTAACACAGGCTGGGAGAACTAGGCATTCTGGACTTTGAAAAATTTCGAGCAGGGGCCGGAGAAATTCTCCCGGCGACCGAGGCCTCCGCGGCCGGGAGAACTCTCGGCGCTCGGGCAGCGCGTCTACCCATGGGGAGCGGGCAGCCAGAAAATTCTGGCGGCGACCGAGGCCTCCGCGGCCGAGGAAAAGGTCATTGGTAATATTACATGTTAAATTAACATGTGTATTAACACATGCTGGGAGAAGCAGGCATTCTGGACTTTGAAAAATTTCGAGCAGGGGCCGGAGAAATTCTCCCGGCGACCGAGGCCTCCGCGGCCGGGAGAACTCTCGGCGCTCGGGCTCCGCGTCTACCAATGGGGAGCGGGCAGCCAGAAAATTCTGGCGGCGACCGAGGCCTCCGCGGCCGAGGAAATGGTCCTTGTTGATTTTACATGTTAAATTAACATGTGTATTAACACAGGCTGGGAGAAGCAAGCCTGCGGGACTCTGCAATACATTGAGCGGGGAGCCAGAAAATTCTGGCGGCGACCGAGGCCTCCGCGGCCGAGGAAATGGTCCTCAATGATTTTACATGTTAAATTATCATGTGTATTAACACAGGCTGGGAGAAGCAAGCCTGCGGGACTCTGCAATACATTGAGCGGGGAGCCAGAAAATTCTGGCGGCGACCGAGGCCTCCGCGGCCGGGGAAATAATCCTCGGTAATTTTACATGTTAAATTAACATGTGTATTAACACAGGCTGGGAGAAGCAGGCATTCTGGACTTTGAAAAATTTCGAGCAGGGGCCGGAGAAATTCTCCCGGCGACCGAGGCCTCCGCGGCCGGGAGAACTTCGGCGCTCGGGCTCCGCGTGTACCCGCCGCAAGGCCCATTTTGGGTTATATAGGGGGTAGTGGTGTCTCTGGAGGGAAAAAATACACGGTAAATATTGCAGCCAGAGCCTATGGCAATCTGTTGGCGACCGAGGCCTCCACACGCCGGCAAATTTTCGGCTCTCGGACTGTGTGTATTCCACTGGAGACAGGCCTGCGGGACTCTGTAATATATTGAGCCGGGAGCCAGAAAATTCTGGCGGCGACCGAGGCCTCCGCGGCCGGGGAAATAATCCTCGGTAATTTTACATGTTAAATTAACATGTGTATTAACACAGGCTGGGAGAAGCAAGCCTGCGGGTCGCTGCAATATATTGAGCGGGGAGCCAGAAAATTCTGGCGGCGACCGAGGCCTCCGCGGCCGGGGAAATAATCCTCGGTAATTTTACATGTTAAATTAACATGTGTATTAACACAGGCTTGGAGAAGCAAGCCTGCGGGACTCTGCAATACATTGAGCGGGGAGCCAGAAAATTCTGGCGGCGACCGCGGCCTCTGCGGCCAGGGAAATAATCCTCGGTAATTTTACATGTTAAATAACCATGTGTATTAACACAGGCTGGGAGAAGCAAGCATGCGGGACTCTGCAATATATTGAGCAGGGAGCCAGAAAATTCTGGCTGCGACCGAGGCCTCTGCGGCCGAGGAAATGGTCATTGGTAATTTTACATGTTAAATTAACATGTGTTTTAACACAGGCTGGGAGATGCAGGCATTCTGGACTTAGAAAAATTTCGAGCAGGGGCCCGAGAAATTCTCCCGGCGACCGAGGCCTCTGCGGCCGGGAGAACTCTCGAAAACCACCTCGTTCGTGGTTGTTTGCCGTGCGGGGCGAATCGGGAAATCTAGCAAATAGCTGAAGACATTCTCCCGGCGATGGAGGCCTCGGCGGCCGGGAAAAACGCCCGCGCTCGGGCGTTGCGCGCCCCCTTGGCAAGGCCCATTTTGGGTTATATAGGGGGTAGTGGTGTCCCGAGGGGAAAAAATTAACATGTTAAATACTGCTCCCAGGCAATTGTAAAATGTCTCGGCGACGGAAGGCACCACTACCCGGCATATTTACGCCCCTCGGACTCCGTGCGCCAGCCTGTAATAGCGAATCGGGACTTAGAAAAAAAATTCGAGCAGGGAGCCAGAACATTTTCCCGGCGATCGAGGCCTCCGCGGCCGAGGAATTTGTCATTGGTGATTTTGCATGTTAAATTAACATGTGTATTAACACAGGCTTGGAGAAGCAAGCCTGCGGGACTCTGCAATACATTGAGCGGGCAGCCAGAAAATTCTGGCGGCGACCGTGGCCTCCGCGGCCGGGGAAATAATCCTCTGTAATTTTACATGTTAAATTAACATGTGTATTAACACAGGCTTGGAGAAGCAAGCCTGCGGGACTCTGCAATACATTGAGCGGGGAGCCAGAAATTTCTGGCGGCGACCGAGGCCTCTGCGGCCGGGATAATAATCCTTGGTAATTTTACATGTTAAATTAACATGTGTATTAACACAGGCTGGGAGAACTAGGCATTCTGGACTTTGAAAAATTTCGAGCAGGGGCCGGAGAAATTCTCCCGGCGACCGAGGCCTCCGCGGCCGGGAGAACTCTCGGCGCTCGGGCTCCGCGTCTACCCATGGGGAGCGGGCAGCCAGAAAATTCTGGCGGCGACCGAGGCCTCCGCGGCCGAGGAAAAGGTCATTGGTAATATTACATGTTAAATTAACATGTGTATTAACACATGCTGGGAGAAGCAGGCATTCTGGACTTTGAAAAATTTCGAGCAGGGGCCGGAGAAATTCTCCCGGCGACCGAGGCCTCCGCGGCCGGGAGAACTCTCGGCGCTCGGGCTCCGCGTCTACCCTTGGGGAGCGGGCAGCCAGAAAATTCTGGCGGCGACCGAGGCCTCCGCGGCCGAGGAAATGGTCCTTGGTGATTTTACATGTTAAATTAACATGTGTATTAACACAGGCTGGGAGAAGCAGGCATTCTGGACTTTGGAAAATTTCGAGCAGGGGCCGGAGAAAATCTCCCGGCGACCGAGGCCTCTGCGGCCGGGAGAACTCTCGGCGCTCGGGCTCCGGGTGTACCCGCGGCAAGGCCCATTTTGTGTTATATAGGGGGTAGTGGTGTCCCGAGGGGGAAAAAATTAACATGTTAAATACTGCTTCCAGGCAATAGGAAAATGTCTCGGCGACGGAACACACCACTACCCGGCGAATTCCCGCCCCTCGGACTCCGTGCGCCAGCTAGTAAGAGCGAATCGGGACTTGGAAAAAATTTTATCGGGGAGCCAGAAAATTCTCCCGGCGATCAAGGCAATCACCGCCGGGAGAATTTTTTCTAGCTAACCGATTGAAATTTTCAAAGTACCAATTGCCTCGAAAACAACCACGAACGTAAAACAACCACGAACGGAAAACAACCACGAACGACAACAACCACGAACGACAACAACCACGAACGACAACAACCACGAACGGAAAACAACCCCGAACGACAACAACCACGAACGCACAACAACCACGAATGAAAACAACCACGAACAGTAAACAACCACGAACGAAAACAACCACGAACGAAAACCACCTCGTTCGTGGTTGTTCGCCTTGTGGGGCGAATCGGGACATCATGCAAATAGCTGGAGACATTCTCCCGGCGATCGAGGCCTCGGCGCCCGGGAAAAATGCCCGCGCTCGGGCGTTGTGGGCACCCATTGCATGGCCCATTTTGGGTTATATAGGGGGTAGTGGTGTCCCGAGGGGGAAAAAATTAACATGTTAAATACTGCTCCCAGGCAATTGTAAAATGTCTCGGCGACGGAAGGCACCACTACCCGGCATATTTCCGCCCCTCGGACTCCGTGCGCCAGCCTGTAATAGCGAATCGGGACTTAGAAAAAATTCGAGCAGAGAGCCAGAAAATTCTCCCGGCGATGGAGGCCTCCGCGGCCGAGGAAATTGTCATTGGTGATTTTGCATGTTAAATTAACATGTGTATTAACACAGGCTTGGAGAAGCAAGCCTGCGGGACTCTGCAATACATTGAGCGGGGAGCCAGAAAATTCTGGCGGCGACCGAGGCCTCCGCGGCCGGGAGAACTCTCGGCGCTCGGGCTCCGCGTCTACACATGGGGAGCGGGCAGCCAGAAAATTCTGGCGGCGACCGAGGCCTCCGCGGCCGAGGAAATGGTCCTTGGTGATTTTACATGTTAAATTAACATGTGTATTAACACAGGCTGGGAGAAGCAAGCCTGCGGGTCGCTGCAATATATTGAGCGGGGAGCCAGAAATTTCTGGCGGCGATCGAGGCCTCCGCGGCCGGGGAAATAATCCTCGGTAATTTTACATGTTAAATTAACATGTGTATTAACACAGGCTTGGAGAAGCAAGCCTGCGGGTCTCTGCAATACATTGAGCGGGGAGCCAGAAATTTCTGGCGGCGACCGAGGCCTCTGCGGCCGGGATAATAATCCTTGGTAATTTTACATGTTAAATTAACATGTGTATTAACACAGGCTGGGAGAACTAGGCATTCTGGACTTTGAAAAATTTCGAGCAGGGGCCAGAGAAATTCTCCCGGCGACAGAGGCCTCCGCGGCCGGGAGAAATCTCGGCGCTCGGGCAGCGCGTCTACCCATGGGGAGCGGGCAGCCAGAAAATTCTGGCGGCGACCGAGGCCTCCGCGGACGAGGAAAAGGTCATTGGTAATATTACATGTTAAATTAACATGTGTATTAACACATGCTGGGAGAAGCAGGCATTCTGGACTTTGAAAAATTTCGAGCAGGGGCCGGAGAAATTCTCCCGGCGACCGAGGCCTCCGCGGCCGGGAGAACTCTCGGCGCTCGGGCTCCGCGTCTACCAATGGGGAGCGGGCAGCCAGAAAATTCTGGCGGCGACCGAGGCCTCCGCGGCCGAGGAAATGGTCCTTGTTGATTTTACATGTTAAATTAACATGTGTATTAACACAGGCTGGGAGAAGCAAGCCTGCGGGACTCTGCAATACATTGAGCGGGGAGCCAGAAAATTCTGGCGGCGACCGAGGCCTCCGCGGCCGAGGAAATGGTCCTCAATGATTTTACATGTTAAATTAACATGTGTATTAACACAGGCTGGGAGAAGCAAGCCTGCGGGACTCTGCAATACATTGAGCGGGGAGCCAGAAAATTCTGGCGGCGACCGAGGCCTCCGCGGCCGGGGAAATAATCCTCGGTAATTTTACATGTTAAATTAACATGTGTATTAACACAGGCTGGGAGAAGCAGGCATTCTGGACTTTGAAAAATTTCGAGCAGGGGCCGGAGAAATTCTCCCGGCGACCGAGGCCTCCGCGGCCGGGAGAACTTCGGCGCTCGGGCTCCGCGTGTACACGCCGCAAGGCCCATTTTGGGTTATATAGGGGGTAGTGGTGTCTCTGGAGGGAAAAAATACACGGTAAATATTGCAGCCAGAGCCTATGGCAATCTGTTGGCGACCGAGGCCTCCACACCCCGGCAAATTTTCGGCTCTCGGACTGTGTGTATTCCACTGGAGACAGGCCTGCGGGACTCTGTAATATATTGAGCCGGGAGCCAGAAAATTCTGGCGGCGACCGAAGCCTCCGCGGCCGGGGAAATAATCCTCGGTAATTTTACATGTTAAATTAACATGTGTATTAACACAGGCTGGGAGAAGCAAGCCTGCGGGTCGCTGCAATATATTGAGCGGGGAGCCAGAAAATTC
>NW_026962588.1:17500-37145 GCF_032445375.1 Bacillus rossius redtenbacheri | reverse complement strand
GGGAGCCAGAACATTTTCCCGGCGATCGAGGCCTCCGCGGCCGAGGAATTTGTCATTGGTGATTTTGCATGTTACATTAACATGTGTATTAACACAGGCTTGGAGAAGCAAGCCTGCGGGACTCTGCAATACATTGAGCGGGCAGCCAGAAAATTCTGGCGGCGACCGAGGCCTCCGCGGCCGGGGAAATAATCCTCTGTAATTTTACATGTTAAATTAACATGTGTATTAACACAGGCTTGGAGAAGCAAGCCTGCGGGACTCTGCAATACATTGAGCGGGGAGCCAGAAATTTCTGGCGGCGACCGAGGCCTCTGCGGCCGGGATAATAATCCTTGTTAATTTTACATGTTAAATTAACATGTGTATTAACACAGGCTGGGAGAACTAGGCATTCTGGACTTTGAAAAATTTCGAGCAGGGGCCGGAGAAATTCTCCCGGCGACCGAGGCCTCCGCGGCCGGGAGAACTCTCGGCGCTCGGGCTCCGCGTCTACCCATGGGGAGCGGGCAGCCAGAAAATTCTGGCGGCGACCGAGGCCTCCGCGGCCGAGGAAAAGGTCATTGGTAATATTACATGTTAAATTAACATGTGTATTAACACATGCTGGGAGAAGCAGGCATTCTGGACTTTGAAAAATTTCGAGCAGGGGCCGGAGAAATTCTCCCGGCGACCGAGGCCTCCGCGGCCGGGAGAACTCTCGGCGCTCGGGCTCCGCGTCTACCCATGGGGAGCGGGCAGCCAGAAAATTCTGGCGGCGACCGAGGCCTCCGCGGCCGAGGAAATGGTCCTTGGTAATTTTACATGTTAAATTAACATGTGTATTAACACAGGCTGGGAGAAGCAGGCATTCTGGACTTTGGAAAATTTCGAGCAGGGGCCGGAGAAATTCTCCCGGCGACCGAGGCCTCTGCGGCCGGGAGAACTCTCGGCGCTCGGGCTCCGGGTGTACCCGCGGCAAGGCCCATTTTGTGTTATATAGGGGGTAGTGGTGTCCCGAGGGGGAAAAAATTAACATGTTAAATACTGCTTCCAGGCAATAGGAAAATGTCTCGGCGACGGAACGCACCACTACCCGGCGAATTCCCGCCCCTCGGACTCCGTGCGCCAGCTTGTAAGAGCGAATCGGGACTTGGAAAAAATTTTATCGGGGAGCCAGAAAATTCTCCCGGCGATCAAGGCAATCACCGCCGGGAGAATTTTTTCTAGCTAACCGATTGAAATTTTCAAAGTACCAATTGCCTCGAAAACAACCACGAACGTAAAACAACCACGAACGGAAAACAACCACGAACGACAACAACCACGAACGACAACAACCACGAACGACAACAACCACGAACGGAAAACAACCCCGAACGACAACAACCACGAACGCACAACAACCACGAATGAAAACAACCACGAACGGTAAACAACCACGAACGAAAACAACCACGAACGAAAACCACCTCGTTCGTGGTTGTTCGCCTTGTGGGGCGAATCGGGACATCATGCAAATAGCTGGAGACATTCTCCCGGCGATCGAGGCCTCGGCGCCCGGGAAAAAATGCCCGCGCTCGGGCGTTGTGGGCACCCATTGCATGGCCCATTTTGGGTTATATAGGGGGTAGTGGTGTCCCGAGGGGGAAAAAATTAACATGTTAAATACTGCTCCCAGGCAATTGTAAAATGTCTCGGCGACGGAAGGCACCACTACCCGGCATATTTCCGCCCCTCGGACTCCGTGCGCCAGCCTGTAATAGCGAATCGGGACTTAGAAAAAATTCGAGCAGAGAGCCAGAAAATTCTCCCGGCGATGGAGGCCTCCGCGGCCGAGGAAATTGTCATTGGTGATTTTGCATGTTAAATTAACATGTGTATTAACACAGGCTTGGAGAAGCAAGCCTGCGGGACTCTGCAATACATTGAGCGGGGAGCCAGAAAATTCTGGCGGCGACCGAGGCCTCCGCGGCCGGGAGAACTCTCGGCGCTCGGGCTCCGCGTCTACACATGGGGAGCGGGCAGCCAGAAAATTCTGGCGGCGACCGAGGCCTCCGCGGCCGAGGAAATGGTCCTTGGTGATTTTACATGTTAAATTAACATGTGTATTAACACAGGCTGGGAGAAGCAAGCCTGCGGGTCGCTGCAATATATTGAGCGGGGAGCCAGAAATTTCTGGCGGCGACCGAGGCCTCCGCGGCCGGGGAAATAATCCTCGGTAATTTTACATGTTAAATTAACATGTGTATTAACACAGGCTTGGAGAAGCAAGCCTGCGGGACTCTGCAATACATTGAGCGGGGAGCCAGAAATTTCTGGCGGCGACCGAGGCCTCTGCGGCCGGGATAATAATCCTTGGTAATTTTACATGTTAAATTAACATGTGTATTAACACAGGCTGGGAGAACTAGGCATTCTGGACTTTGAAAAATTTCGAGCAGGGGCCGGAGAAATTCTCCCGGCGACCGAGGCCTCCGCGGCCGGGAGAACTCTCGGCGCTCGGGCAGCGCGTCTACCCATGGGGAGCGGGCAGCCAGAAAATTCTGGCGGCGACCGAGGCCTCCGCGGCCGAGGAAAAGGTCATTGGTAATATTACATGTTAAATTAACATGTGTATTAACACATGCTGGGAGAAGCAGGCATTCTGGACTTTGAAAAATTTCGAGCAGGGGCCGGAGAAATTCTCCCGGCGACCGAGGCCTCCGCGGCCGGGAGAACTCTCGGCGCTCGGGCTCCGCGTCTACCAATGGGGAGCGGGCAGCCAGAAAATTCTGGCGGCGACCGAGGCCTCCGCGGCCGAGGAAATGGTCCTTGTTGATTTTACATGTTAAATTAACATGTGTATTAACACAGGCTGGGAGAAGCAAGCCTGCGGGACTCTGCAATACATTGAGCGGGGAGCCAGAAAATTCTGGCGGCGACCGAGGCCTCCGCGGCCGAGGAAATGGTCCTCAATGATTTTACATGTTAAATTATCATGTGTATTAACACAGGCTGGGAGAAGCAAGCCTGCGGGACTCTGCAATACATTGAGCGGGGAGCCAGAAAATTCTGGCGGCGACCGAGGCCTCCGCGGCCGGGGAAATAATCCTCGGTAATTTTACATGTTAAATTAACATGTGTATTAACACAGGCTGGGAGAAGCAGGCATTCTGGACTTTGAAAAATTTCGAGCAGGGGCCGGAGAAATTCTCCCGGCGACCGAGGCCTCCGCGGCCGGGAGAACTTCGGCGCTCGGGCTCCGCGTGTGTACCCGCCGCAAGGCCCATTTTGGGTTATATAGGGGGTAGTGGTGTCTCTGGAGGGAAAAAATACACGGTAAATATTGCAGCCAGAGCCTATGGCAATCTGTTGGCGACCGAGGCCTCCACACGCCGGCAAATTTTCGGCTCTCGGACTGTGTGTATTCCACTGGAGACAGGCCTGCGGGACTCTGTAATATATTGAGCCGGGAGCCAGAAAATTCTGGCGGCGACCGAGGCCTCCGCGGCCGGGGAAATAATCCTCGGTAATTTTACATGTTAAATTAACATGTGTATTAACACAGGCTGGGAGAAGCAAGCCTGCGGGTCGCTGCAATATATTGAGCGGGGAGCCAGAAAATTCTGGCGGCGACCGAGGCCTCCGCGGCCGGGGGAAATAATCCTCGGTAATTTTACATGTTAAATTAACATGTGTATTAACACAGGCTTGGAGAAGCAAGCCTGCGGGACTCTGCAATACATTGAGCGGGGAGCCAGAAAATTCTGGCGGCGACCGCGGCCTCTGCGGCCAGGGAAATAATCCTCGGTAATTTTACATGTTAAATAACCATGTGTATTAACACAGGCTGGGAGAAGCAAGCATGCGGGACTCTGCAATATATTGAGCAGGGAGCCAGAAAATTCTGGCTGCGACCGAGGCCTCTGCGGCCGAGGAAATGGTCATTGGTAATTTTACATGTTAAATTAACATGTGTTTTAACACAGGCTGGGAGATGCAGGCATTCTGGACTTAGAAAAATTTCGAGCAGGGGCCCGAGAAATTCTCCCGGCGACCGAGGCCTCTGCGGCCGGGAGAACTCTCGAAAACCACCTCGTTCGTGGTTGTTTGCCGTGCGGGGCGAATCGGGAAATCTAGCAAATAGCTGAAGACATTCTCCCGGCGATGGAGGCCTCGGCGGCCGGGAAAAACGCCCGCGCTCGGGCGTTGCGCGCCCCCTTGGCAAGGCCCATTTTGGGTTATATAGGGGGTAGTGGTGTCCCGAGGGGAAAAAATTAACATGTTAAATACTGCTCCCAGGCAATTGTAAAATGTCTCGGCGACGGAAGGCACCACTACCCGGCATATTTACGCCCCTCGGACTCCGTGCGCCAGCCTGTAATAGCGAATCGGGACTTAGAAAAAAAATTCGAGCAGGGAGCCAGAACATTTTCCCGGCGATCGAGGCCTCCGCGGCCGAGGAATTTGTCATTGGTGATTTTGCATGTTACATTAACATGTGTATTAACACAGGCTTGGAGAAGCAAGCCTGCGGGACTCTGCAATACATTGAGCGGGCAGCCAGAAAATTCTGGCGGCGACCGAGGCCTCCGCGGCCGGGGAAATAATCCTCTGTAATTTTACATGTTAAATTAACATGTGTATTAACACAGGCTTGGAGAAGCAAGCCTGCGGGACTCTGCAATACATTGAGCGGGGAGCCAGAAATTTCTGGCGGCGACCGAGGCCTCTGCGGCCGGGATAATAATCCTTGTTAATTTTACATGTTAAATTAACATGTGTATTAACACAGGCTGGGAGAACTAGGCATTCTGGACTTTGAAAAATTTCGAGCAGGGGCCGGAGAAATTCTCCCGGCGACCGAGGCCTCCGCGGCCGGGAGAACTCTCGGCGCTCGGGCTCCGCGTCTACCCATGGGGAGCGGGCAGCCAGAAAATTCTGGCGGCGACCGAGGCCTCCGCGGCCGAGGAAAAGGTCATTGGTAATATTACATGTTAAATTAACATGTGTATTAACACATGCTGGGAGAAGCAGGCATTCTGGACTTTGAAAAATTTCGAGCAGGGGCCGGAGAAATTCTCCCGGCGACCGAGGCCTCCGCGGCCGGGAGAACTCTCGGCGCTCGGGCTCCGCGTCTACCCATGGGGAGCGGGCAGCCAGAAAATTCTGGCGGCGACCGAGGCCTCCGCGGCCGAGGAAATGGTCCTTGGTAATTTTACATGTTAAATTAACATGTGTATTAACACAGGCTGGGAGAAGCAGGCATTCTGGACTTTGGAAAATTTCGAGCAGGGGCCGGAGAAATTCTCCCGGCGACCGAGGCCTCTGCGGCCGGGAGAACTCTCGGCGCTCGGGCTCCGGGTGTACCCGCGGCAAGGCCCATTTTGTGTTATATAGGGGGTAGTGGTGTCCCGAGGGGGAAAAAATTAACATGTTAAATACTGCTTCCAGGCAATAGGAAAATGTCTCGGCGACGGAACGCACCACTACCCGGCGAATTCCCGCCCCTCGGACTCCGTGCGCCAGCTTGTAAGAGCGAATCGGGACTTGGAAAAAATTTTATCGGGGAGCCAGAAAATTCTCCCGGCGATCAAGGCAATCACCGCCGGGAGAATTTTTTCTAGCTAACCGATTGAAATTTTCAAAGTACCAATTGCCTCGAAAACAACCACGAACGTAAAACAACCACGAACGGAAAACAACCACGAACGACAACAACCACGAACGACAACAACCACGAACGACAACAACCACGAACGGAAAACAACCCCGAACGACAACAACCACGAACGCACAACAACCACGAATGAAAACAACCACGAACGGTAAACAACCACGAACGAAAACAACCACGAACGAAAACCACCTCGTTCGTGGTTGTTCGCCTTGTGGGGCGAATCGGGACATCATGCAAATAGCTGGAGACATTCTCCCGGCGATCGAGGCCTCGGCGCCCGGGAAAAATGCCCGCGCTCGGGCGTTGTGGGCACCCATTGCATGGCCCATTTTGGGTTATATAGGGGGTAGTGGTGTCCCGAGGGGGAAAAAATTAACATGTTAAATACTGCTCCCAGGCAATTGTAAAATGTCTCGGCGACGGAAGGCACCACTACCCGGCATATTTCCGCCCCTCGGACTCCGTGCGCCAGCCTGTAATAGCGAATCGGGACTTAGAAAAAATTCGAGCAGAGAGCCAGAAAATTCTCCCGGCGATGGAGGCCTCCGCGGCCGAGGAAATTGTCATTGGTGATTTTGCATGTTAAATTAACATGTGTATTAACACAGGCTTGGAGAAGCAAGCCTGCGGGACTCTGCAATACATTGAGCGGGGAGCCAGAAAATTCTGGCGGCGACCGAGGCCTCCGCGGCCGGGAGAACTCTCGGCGCTCGGGCTCCGCGTCTACACATGGGGAGCGGGCAGCCAGAAAATTCTGGCGGCGACCGAGGCCTCCGCGGCCGAGGAAATGGTCCTTGGTGATTTTACATGTTAAATTAACATGTGTATTAACACAGGCTGGGAGAAGCAAGCCTGCGGGTCGCTGCAATATATTGAGCGGGGAGCCAGAAATTTCTGGCGGCGACCGAGGCCTCCGCGGCCGGGGAAATAATCCTCGGTAATTTTACATGTTAAATTAACATGTGTATTAACACAGGCTTGGAGAAGCAAGCCTGCGGGACTCTGCAATACATTGAGCGGGGAGCCAGAAATTTCTGGCGGCGACCGAGGCCTCTGCGGCCGGGATAATAATCCTTGGTAATTTTACATGTTAAATTAACATGTGTATTAACACAGGCTGGGAGAACTAGGCATTCTGGACTTTGAAAAATTTCGAGCAGGGGCCGGAGAAATTCTCCCGGCGACCGAGGCCTCCGCGGCCGGGAGAACTCTCGGCGCTCGGGCAGCGCGTCTACCCATGGGGAGCGGGCAGCCAGAAAATTCTGGCGGCGACCGAGGCCTCCGCGGCCGAGGAAAAGGTCATTGGTAATATTACATGTTAAATTAACATGTGTATTAACACATGCTGGGAGAAGCAGGCATTCTGGACTTTGAAAAATTTCGAGCAGGGGCCGGAGAAATTCTCCCGGCGACCGAGGCCTCCGCGGCCGGGAGAACTCTCGGCGCTCGGGCTCCGCGTCTACCAATGGGGAGCGGGCAGCCAGAAAATTCTGGCGGCGACCGAGGCCTCCGCGGCCGAGGAAATGGTCCTTGTTGATTTTACATGTTAAATTAACATGTGTATTAACACAGGCTGGGAGAAGCAAGCCTGCGGGACTCTGCAATACATTGAGCGGGGAGCCAGAAAATTCTGGCGGCGACCGAGGCCTCCGCGGCCGAGGAAATGGTCCTCAATGATTTTACATGTTAAATTATCATGTGTATTAACACAGGCTGGGAGAAGCAAGCCTGCGGGACTCTGCAATACATTGAGCGGGGAGCCAGAAAATTCTGGCGGCGACCGAGGCCTCCGCGGCCGGGGAAATAATCCTCGGTAATTTTACATGTTAAATTAACATGTGTATTAACACAGGCTGGGAGAAGCAGGCATTCTGGACTTTGAAAAATTTCGAGCAGGGGCCGGAGAAATTCTCCCGGCGACCGAGGCCTCCGCGGCCGGGAGAACTTCGGCGCTCGGGCTCCGCGTGTACCCGCCGCAAGGCCCATTTTGGGTTATATAGGGGGTAGTGGTGTCTCTGGAGGGAAAAAATACACGGTAAATATTGCAGCCAGAGCCTATGGCAATCTGTTGGCGACCGAGGCCTCCACACGCCGGCAAATTTTCGGCTCTCGGACTGTGTGTATTCCACTGGAGACAGGCCTGCGGGACTCTGTAATATATTGAGCCGGGAGCCAGAAAATTCTGGCGGCGACCGAGGCCTCCGCGGCCGGGGAAATAATCCTCGGTAATTTTACATGTTAAATTAACATGTGTATTAACACAGGCTGGGAGAAGCAAGCCTGCGGGTCGCTGCAATATATTGAGCGGGGAGCCAGAAAATTCTGGCGGCGACCGAGGCCTCCGCGGCCGGGGAAATAATCCTCGGTAATTTTACATGTTAAATTAACATGTGTATTAACACAGGCTTGGAGAAGCAAGCCTGCGGGACTCTGCAATACATTGAGCGGGGAGCCAGAAAATTCTGGCGGCGACCGCGGCCTCTGCGGCCAGGGAAATAATCCTCGGTAATTTTACATGTTAAATAACCATGTGTATTAACACAGGCTGGGAGAAGCAAGCATGCGGGACTCTGCAATATATTGAGCAGGGAGCCAGAAAATTCTGGCTGCGACCGAGGCCTCTGCGGCCGAGGAAATGGTCATTGGTAATTTTACATGTTAAATTAACATGTGTTTTAACACAGGCTGGGAGATGCAGGCATTCTGGACTTAGAAAAATTTCGAGCAGGGGCCCGAGAAATTCTCCCGGCGACCGAGGCCTCTGCGGCCGGGAGAACTCTCGAAAACCACCTCGTTCGTGGTTGTTTGCCGTGCGGGGCGAATCGGGAAATCTAGCAAATAGCTGAAGACATTCTCCCGGCGATGGAGGCCTCGGCGGCCGGGAAAAACGCCCGCGCTCGGGCGTTGCGCGCCCCCTTGGCAAGGCCCATTTTGGGTTATATAGGGGGTAGTGGTGTCCCGAGGGGAAAAAATTAACATGTTAAATACTGCTCCCAGGCAATTGTAAAATGTCTCGGCGACGGAAGGCACCACTACCCGGCATATTTACGCCCCTCGGACTCCGTGCGCCAGCCTGTAATAGCGAATCGGGACTTAGAAAAAAAATTCGAGCAGGGAGCCAGAACATTTTCCCGGCGATCGAGGCCTCCGCGGCCGAGGAATTTGTCATTGGTGATTTTGCATGTTAAATTAACATGTGTATTAACACAGGCTTGGAGAAGCAAGCCTGCGGGACTCTGCAATACATTGAGCGGGCAGCCAGAAAATTCTGGCGGCGACCGTGGCCTCCGCGGCCGGGGAAATAATCCTCTGTAATTTTACATGTTAAATTAACATGTGTATTAACACAGGCTTGGAGAAGCAAGCCTGCGGGACTCTGCAATACATTGAGCGGGGAGCCAGAAATTTCTGGCGGCGACCGAGGCCTCTGCGGCCGGGATAATAATCCTTGGTAATTTTACATGTTAAATTAACATGTGTATTAACACAGGCTGGGAGAACTAGGCATTCTGGACTTTGAAAAATTTCGAGCAGGGGCCGGAGAAATTCTCCCGGCGACCGAGGCCTCCGCGGCCGGGAGAACTCTCGGCGCTCGGGCTCCGCGTCTACCCATGGGGAGCGGGCAGCCAGAAAATTCTGGCGGCGACCGAGGCCTCCGCGGCCGAGGAAAAGGTCATTGGTAATATTACATGTTAAATTAACATGTGTATTAACACATGCTGGGAGAAGCAGGCATTCTGGACTTTGAAAAATTTCGAGCAGGGGCCGGAGAAATTCTCCCGGCGACCGAGGCCTCCGCGGCCGGGAGAACTCTCGGCGCTCGGGCTCCGCGTCTACCCTTGGGGAGCGGGCAGCCAGAAAATTCTGGCGGCGACCGAGGCCTCCGCGGCCGAGGAAATGGTCCTTGGTGATTTTACATGTTAAATTAACATGTGTATTAACACAGGCTGGGAGAAGCAGGCATTCTGGACTTTGGAAAATTTCGAGCAGGGGCCGGAGAAAATCTCCCGGCGACCGAGGCCTCTGCGGCCGGGAGAACTCTCGGCGCTCGGGCTCCGGGTGTACCCGCGGCAAGGCCCATTTTGTGTTATATAGGGGGTAGTGGTGTCCCGAGGGGGAAAAAATTAACATGTTAAATACTGCTTCCAGGCAATAGGAAAATGTCTCGGCGACGGAACACACCACTACCCGGCGAATTCCCGCCCCTCGGACTCCGTGCGCCAGCTAGTAAGAGCGAATCGGGACTTGGAAAAAATTTTATCGGGGAGCCAGAAAATTCTCCCGGCGATCAAGGCAATCACCGCCGGGAGAATTTTTTCTAGCTAACCGATTGAAATTTTCAAAGTACCAATTGCCTCGAAAACAACCACGAACGTAAAACAACCACGAACGGAAAACAACCACGAACGACAACAACCACGAACGACAACAACCACGAACGACAACAACCACGAACGGAAAACAACCCCGAACGACAACAACCACGAACGCACAACAACCACGAATGAAAACAACCACGAACAGTAAACAACCACGAACGAAAACAACCACGAACGAAAACCACCTCGTTCGTGGTTGTTCGCCTTGTGGGGCGAATCGGGACATCATGCAAATAGCTGGAGACATTCTCCCGGCGATCGAGGCCTCGGCGCCCGGGAAAAATGCCCGCGCTCGGGCGTTGTGGGCACCCATTGCATGGCCCATTTTGGGTTATATAGGGGGTAGTGGTGTCCCGAGGGGGAAAAAATTAACATGTTAAATACTGCTCCCAGGCAATTGTAAAATGTCTCGGCGACGGAAGGCACCACTACCCGGCATATTTCCGCCCCTCGGACTCCGTGCGCCAGCCTGTAATAGCGAATCGGGACTTAGAAAAAATTCGAGCAGAGAGCCAGAAAATTCTCCCGGCGATGGAGGCCTCCGCGGCCGAGGAAATTGTCATTGGTGATTTTGCATGTTAAATTAACATGTGTATTAACACAGGCTTGGAGAAGCAAGCCTGCGGGACTCTGCAATACATTGAGCGGGGAGCCAGAAAATTCTGGCGGCGACCGAGGCCTCCGCGGCCGGGAGAACTCTCGGCGCTCGGGCTCCGCGTCTACACATGGGGAGCGGGCAGCCAGAAAATTCTGGCGGCGACCGAGGCCTCCGCGGCCGAGGAAATGGTCCTTGGTGATTTTACATGTTAAATTAACATGTGTATTAACACAGGCTGGGAGAAGCAAGCCTGCGGGTCGCTGCAATATATTGAGCGGGGAGCCAGAAATTTCTGGCGGCGATCGAGGCCTCCGCGGCCGGGGAAATAATCCTCGGTAATTTTACATGTTAAATTAACATGTGTATTAACACAGGCTTGGAGAAGCAAGCCTGCGGGTCTCTGCAATACATTGAGCGGGGAGCCAGAAATTTCTGGCGGCGACCGAGGCCTCTGCGGCCGGGATAATAATCCTTGGTAATTTTACATGTTAAATTAACATGTGTATTAACACAGGCTGGGAGAACTAGGCATTCTGGACTTTGAAAAATTTCGAGCAGGGGCCAGAGAAATTCTCCCGGCGACAGAGGCCTCCGCGGCCGGGAGAAATCTCGGCGCTCGGGCAGCGCGTCTACCCATGGGGAGCGGGCAGCCAGAAAATTCTGGCGGCGACCGAGGCCTCCGCGGACGAGGAAAAGGTCATTGGTAATATTACATGTTAAATTAACATGTGTATTAACACATGCTGGGAGAAGCAGGCATTCTGGACTTTGAAAAATTTCGAGCAGGGGCCGGAGAAATTCTCCCGGCGACCGAGGCCTCCGCGGCCGGGAGAACTCTCGGCGCTCGGGCTCCGCGTCTACCAATGGGGAGCGGGCAGCCAGAAAATTCTGGCGGCGACCGAGGCCTCCGCGGCCGAGGAAATGGTCCTTGTTGATTTTACATGTTAAATTAACATGTGTATTAACACAGGCTGGGAGAGAAGCAAGCCTGCGGGACTCTGCAATACATTGAGCGGGGAGCCAGAAAATTCTGGCGGCGACCGAGGCCTCCGCGGCCGAGGAAATGGTCCTCAATGATTTTACATGTTAAATTAACATGTGTATTAACACAGGCTGGGAGAAGCAAGCCTGCGGGACTCTGCAATACATTGAGCGGGGAGCCAGAAAATTCTGGCGGCGACCGAGGCCTCCGCGGCCGGGGAAATAATCCTCGGTAATTTTACATGTTAAATTAACATGTGTATTAACACAGGCTGGGAGAAGCAGGCATTCTGGACTTTGAAAAATTTCGAGCAGGGGCCGGAGAAATTCTCCCGGCGACCGAGGCCTCCGCGGCCGGGAGAACTTCGGCGCTCGGGCTCCGCGTGTACACGCCGCAAGGCCCATTTTGGGTTATATAGGGGGTAGTGGTGTCTCTGGAGGGAAAAAATACACGGTAAATATTGCAGCCAGAGCCTATGGCAATCTGTTGGCGACCGAGGCCTCCACACCCCGGCAAATTTTCGGCTCTCGGACTGTGTGTATTCCACTGGAGACAGGCCTGCGGGACTCTGTAATATATTGAGCCGGGAGCCAGAAAATTCTGGCGGCGACCGAAGCCTCCGCGGCCGGGGAAATAATCCTCGGTAATTTTACATGTTAAATTAACATGTGTATTAACACAGGCTGGGAGAAGCAAGCCTGCGGGTCGCTGCAATATATTGAGCGGGGAGCCAGAAAATTCTGGCGGCGACCGAGGCCTCCGCGGCCGGGGAAATAATCCTCGGTAATTTTACATGTTAAATTAACATGTGTATTAACACAGGCTTGGAGAAGCAAGCCTGCGGGACTCTGCAATACATTGAGCGGGGAGCCAGAAAATTCTGGCGGCGACCGCGGCCTCTGCGGCCAGGGAAATAATCCTCGGTAATTTTACATGTTAAATAACCATGTGTATTAACACAGGCTGGGAGAAGCAAGCATGCGGGACTCTGCAATATATTGAGCAGGGAGCCAGAAAATTCTGGCTGCGACCGAGGCCTCTGCGGCCGAGGAAATGGTCATTGGTAATTTTACATGTTAAATTAACATGTGTTTTAACACAGGCTGGGAGATGCAGGCATTCTGGACTTAGAAAAATTTCGAGCAGGGGCCCGAGAAATTCTCCCGGCGACCGAGGCCTCCGCGGCCGGGAGAACTCTCGAAAACCACCTCGTTCGTGGTTGTTTGCCGTGCGGGGCGAATCGGGAAATCTAGCAAATAGCTGAAGACATTCTCCCGGCGATGGAGGCCTCGGCGGCCGGGAAAAACGCCCGCGCTCGGGCGTTGCGCGCCCCCTTGGCAAGGCCCATTTTGGGTTATATAGGGGGTAGTGGTGTCCCGAGGGGAAAAAATTAACATGTTAAATACTGCTCCCAGGCAATTGTAAAATGTCTCGGCGACGGAAGGCACCACTACCCGGCATATTTACGCCCCTCGGACTCCGTGCGCCAGCCTGTAATAGCGAATCGGGACTTAGAAAAAAAATTCGAGCAGGGAGCCAGAACATTTTCCCGGCGATCGAGGCCTCCGCGGCCGAGGAATTTGTCATTGGTGATTTTGCATGTTAAATTAACATGTGTATTAACACAGGCTTGGAGAAGCAAGCCTGCGGGACTCTGCAATACATTGAGCGGGCAGCCAGAAAATTCTGGCGGCGACCGAGGCCTCCGCGGCCGGGGAAATAATCCTCTGTAATTTTACATGTTAAATTAACATGTGTATTAACACAGGCTTGGAGAAGCAAGCCTGCGGGACGCTGCAATACATTGAGCGGGGAGCCAGAAATTTCTGGCGGCGACCGAGGCCTCTGCGGCCGGGATAATAATCCTTGGTAATTTTACATGTTAAATTAACATGTGTATTAACACAGGCTGGGAGAACTAGGCATTCTAGACTTTGAAAAATTTCGAGCAGGGGCCGGAGAAATTCTCCCGGCGACCGAGGCCTCCGCGGCCGGGAGAACTCTCGGCGCTCGGGCTCCGCGTCTACCCATGGGGAGCGGGAAGCCAGAAAATTCTGGCGGCGACCGAGGCCTCCGCGGCCGAGGAAATGGTCCTTGGTGATTTTACATGTTAAATTAACATGTGTATTAACACAGGCTGGGAAAAGCAAGCCTGCGGGACTCTGCAATATATTGAGCGGGGAGCCAGAAAATTCTGGCGGCGACCGAGGCCTCCACGGCCGGGGAAATAATCCTCGGTAATTTAACATGTTAAATTAACATGTGTATTAACACAGGCTTGGAGAAGCATGCCTGCGGGACTCTGCAATACATTGAGCGGGGAGCCAGAAAATTCTGGCGGCGACCGAGGCCTCTGCGGCCGAGGAAATGGTCATTGGTAATTTTACATGTTAAATTAACATGTGTATTAACACAGGCTGGGAAAAGCAAGCCTGCGGGACTCTGCAATATATTGAGCGGGGAGCCAGAAAATTCTGGCGGCGACCGAGGCCTCCACGGCCGGGGAAATAATCCTCGGTAATTTAACATGTTAAATTAACATGTGTATTAACACAGGCTGGGAGAAGCAGGCATTCTGGACTTTGAAAAATTTCGAGCAGGGGCCGGAGAAATTCTCCCGGCGACCGAGGCCTCCGCGGCCGGGAGAACACTCGGCGCTCGGGCTCCGCGTGTACCCGCGGCAAGGCCCATGTTGGGTTATATAGGGGGTAGTGGTGTCCCGAGGGGGAAAAAATTAACATGTTAAATACAGCTTCCAGGCAATAGAAAAATGTCTCGGCGACGGAAGGCACCACTACCCGGCGAATTCCCGCCCCTCTGACTCCGTGCGCCAGCCTGTAATAGCGAATCGGGACTTAGAAAAAATTCGAGCAGGGAGCCAGACAATTCTGTCGGCGACCGAGGCCTCCGTGGCCGGGGAAATAATCCTCGGTAATTTTACATGTTAAATTAACATGTGTATTAACACAGGCTTGGAGAACCAAGCCTGCGGGACTCTGCAATACATTGAGCGGGGAGCCAGAAAATTCTGGCGGCGACCGAGGCCTCCGCGGCCGGGGAAATAATCCTCGGTAATTTTACATGTTAAATTAACATGTGTATTAACACAGGCTTGGAGAACCAAGCCTGCGGGACTCTGCAATACATTGAGAGGTGAGCCAGAAAATTCTGGCGGCGACCGAGGCCTCCGCGGCCGAGGAAATGGTCCTCGGTGATTTTACATGTTAAATTAACATGTGTATTAACACAGGCTGGGAGAAGCAAGCCTGCGGGACTCTGCAATATATTGAGCGGGGAGCCAGAAAATTCTGGCGGCGACCGAGGCCTCCACGGCCGGGGAAATAATCCTCGATAATTTAACATGTTAAATTAACATGTGTATTAACACAGGCTGGGAGAAGCAGGCATTCTGGACTTTGAAAAATTTCGAGCAGGGGCCGGAGAAATTCTCCCGGCGACCGAGGCCTCCGCGGCCGGGAGAACTTCGGCGCTCGGGCTCTGCGTGTACCCACCGCAAGGCCTATTTTGGGTTTTATAGGGGGTAGTGGTGTCTCTGGAGGGAAAAAATACACGGTAAATATTGCAGCCAGAGCCTATGGCAATCTGTTGGCGACCGAGGCCTCCACACCCCGGCAAATTTTCGGCTCTCGGACTGTGTGTATTCCACTGGAGACAGGCCTGCGGGACTCTGTAATATATTGAGCCGGGAGCCAGAAAATTCTGGCGGCGACCGAGGCCTCCGCGGCCGAGGAAAAGGTCATTGGTAAAATTACATGTTAAATTAACATGTGTATTAACACAGGCTGGGAGAAGCAGGCATTCTGGACTTAGAAAAATTTCGAGCAGGGGCCCGAGAAATTCTCCCGGCTACGAGGCCTCCGCGGCCGGGAGAACTCTCGGCGCTCGGGCTCCGCGTCTACACATGGGGAGCGGGCAGCCAGAAAATTCTGGCGGCGACCGAGGCCTCCGCGGCCGAGGAAATGGTCCTTGGTGATTTTACATGTTAAATTAACATGTGTATTAACACAGGCTGGGAGAAGCAAGCCTGCGGGTCGCTGCAATATATTGAGCGGGGAGCCAGAAATTTCTGGCGGCGACCGAGGCCTCCGCGGCCGGGGAAATAATCCTCGGTAATTTTACATGTTAAATTAACATGTGTATTAACACAGGCTTGGAGAAGCAAGCATGCGGGACTCTGCAATATATTGAGCAGGGAGCCAGAAAATTCTGGCTGCGACCGAGGCCTCTGCGGCCGAGGAAATGGTCATTGGTAATTTTACATGTTAAATTAACATGTGTTTTAACACAGGCTGGGAGATGCAGGCATTCTGGACTTAGAAAAATTTCGAGCAGGGGCCAGGGAAATTCTCCCTGCGACCGAGGCCTCCGCGGCCGGGAGAACTCTCGAAAACCACCTCGTTCGTGGTTGTTTGTCGTGCGGGGCGAATCGGGAAATCTAGCAAATAGCTGAAGACATTCTCCCGGCGATGGAGGTCTCGGCGGCCGGGAAAAACGCCCGCGCTCGGGCGTTGCGCGCCCCCTTGGCAAGGCCCATTTTGCGTTATATAGGGGGTAGTGGTGTCACGAGGGGAAAAAATTAACATGTTAAATACTGCTCCCAGGCAATTGTAAAATGTCTCGGCGACGGAAGGCACCACTACCCGGCATATTTACGCCCCTCGGACTCCGTGCGCCAGCCTGTAATAGCGAATCGGGACTTAGAAAAAAAATTCGAGCAGGGAGCCAGAACATTTTCCCGGCGATCGAGGCCTCCGCGGCCGAGGAATTTGTCATTGGTGATTTTGCATGTTAAATTAACATGTGTATTAACACAGGCTTGGAGAAGCAAGCCTGCGGGACTCTGCAATACATTGAGCGGGCAGCCAGAAAATTCTGGCGGCGACCGAGGCCTCCGCGGCCGGGGAAATAATCCTCTGTAATTTTACATGTTAAATTAACATGTGTATTAACACAGGCTTGGAGAAGCAAGCCTGCGGGACTCTGCAATACATTGAGCGGGGAGCCAGAAATTTCTGGCGGCGACCGAGGCCTCTGCGGCCGGGATAATAATCCTTGGTAATTTTACATGTTAAATTAACATGTGTATTAACACAGGCTGGGAGAACTAGGCATTCTGGACTTTGAAAAATTTCGAGCAGGGGCCGGAGAAATTCTCCCGGCGACCGAGGCCTCCGCGGCCGGGAGAACTCTCGGCGCTCGGGCTCCGCGTCTACCCATGGGGAGCGGGCAGCCAGAAAATTCTGGCGGCGACCGAGGCCTCCGCGGCCGAGGAAAAGGTCATTGGTAATATTACATGTTAAATTAACATGTGTATTAACACATGCTGGGAGAAGCAGGCATTCTGGACTTTGAAAAATTTCGAGCAGGGGCCGGAGAAATTCTCCCGGCGACCGAGGCCTCCGCGGCCGGGAGAACTCTCGGCGCTTGGGCAGCGCGTCTACCCATGGGGAGCGGGCAGCCAGAAAATTCTGGCGGTGACCGAGGCCTCCGCGGCCGAGGAAATGGTCCTTGGTGATTTTACATGTTAAATTAACATGTGTATTAACACAGGCTGGGAGAAGCAGGCATTCTGGACTTAGAAAAATTTCGAGCAGGGGCCGTTGAAATTCTCCCGGCGACCGAGGCCTCCGCGGCCGGGAGAACTCTCGGCGCTCGGGCTCCGCGTGTACACGCGTCAAGGCCCATTTTGGGTTATATAGGGTGTAGTGGTGTCTCTGGAGGGAAAAAATACACGGTAAATATTGCAGCCAGAGCCTATGGCAATCTGTTGGCGACCGAGGCCTCCACACCCCGGCAAATTTTCGGCTCTCGGACTGTGTGTATTCCACTGGAGACAGGCCTGCGGGACTGTGCAGTATATTGAGCGGGGAGCCAGGAAAATCTCCCGGCGACCGAGGCCTCCGCGGCCGAGGAAATGGTAATTGGTGGTTTTGCATGTAAAATTAACATGTGTATTAACACAAGCTGGGATGAGAGGAATTTGGCGGCGACCGAGGCCTCCTCACCCCGGCAAAATATCAGCTACCGGGCTCTGCATATTCCTACAGAAGCAGGCCTGCAGGACTCTGCAATATATTGAGCGGGAACCAGAAAATTCTGGCGGCGACCGAGGCCTCCGCGGCCGAGGAAAATTGTCATTGGTGGTTTGCATGTAAAATTAACATGTGTATTAACACAAGCTGTGACCAGAGGAATTTGGCGGCGACCGGGGCCTCCACACCCCGGCAAAATATCAGCTACCGGGCTCTGCTTATTCACATTCAAGCAGGCATTAGGGACTCTGAAAAGTTTCGGGCGGGGAGCCAGAAAATTCTCCCGGCCACAGAGCCCTCCCTCCCGAGAGTCTGTGTAAATGCCTGTTATACAGGCCCCATGAATTCCAGCCTTATAGGTTATTTTAAGTCTCCGTTCGTGGTTGTTCGTAAACAACTGCGATTCGGGATTTTGACCTATTTCCTATGATCATGTTCCCGGAAGTTAGCCAGCCTCTTTCAGTCAAAATCTCATATTTTGGGTACCTTTGTGAACCCATCGATAGGCCCATTTTGGGTATATTAGGGGGACATGCAATCGGGAAAAATTGGAATTATTTGCAATATGGAAAGAATATGTACATAAATGAAAAGGGAGTCCCCCCGAGTTTTCTCGCCCTATATATATTGCAAAAATATCCAATTAATTATTGTGGAACCTGTAGCACCTTTCTATGAAGCAGAATTAACATTACAGAACGGTTTGAATGCTACCACCTCAGTTTCTCTACAATGCATTGGATTTCAAAGAGGTGAATTACTGTGGATGGTACTGTTGTATGGCTAACAAATCGTCTGGGAAACAATGCAGAATTAAATTAAGAAGGTTGTATGTTTTCTGTTACATGGTGGAGGTGCCCTCTAGTACACAGTAAAATGTTTTGTGGACTGCAGCTCCTTGAGGAATTAATTCAGTATGGGTCTTGTAGTGGTCTGAAAGTGGATGATGAAAAAGAATGTATAATGGTATTCAGAGCACCTCGCGGTGAAGCGGACATGCTACCTCAAAATGCTTGATTGATTCATGCCCAGTTCCCCCAAGAAGCGGTACATTGAAAAAATTGATTTACTTTGTGGATGATACTAGCAAATACTATCCGCTGGGGGAAGTAAGCAGAAATTTGGTGGTCGTATGTTTGTTACATGGTAGAGGTGCTTTCTAGTACACAATGAAATGCTTGGTGTACCGCTGCTCCTTGAAGAATTAATTCCATATGGGTCTAGCCGTGGTCTTAACTGTGAACACGAAGAACTATCTAAAGTGGCCTATCTGTCTGAACTGCAATACACAAGCTGCGAGCCAATGCTATACCTTTCTCAGGTAACGAGCTCTTGTGCGGCGATTCGATTGGATGCGAAATGGTGGGGAACGCGTGTCCGGTCGTCTTAACCAAGTAATGGTTCCCCTCTGTTAACAATGAAATGTTTGATGGATCGCAGCTCCCTGAGAGACAAGTTTCAAAGGGGTTAGTCGCGGTCTTCAATCCTGGCCAAGGTGCAGTCACCATCTATAAGAGATACCTGCTTTACTGAAGGGTAGCAAGAGTTCCCTTGCCCGCATGTTGCTCCGTGGGGGTATATCAGTATAAAGGTAGAAGAAGCCATGATCGGAGCTTCGGTGGATGAGATTGGCGGAGAAGACATGTTCTTGTCTATCTGGTAGATCAGGGGGGTGGCAGCTGATCCGGAGAAAGCAAGCGGACTCCCGATGTTCCGTCGACTCCCAATGTACACTTGAAACATGCACATTTGGGTGGCGAGGGGGCGTTGTGGCCATCCGAAAACATGTCTTCATCTCTCTTATTGGTGGACCGCTGCTCCTTGAAGAATTAATTCCATATGGGTCTAGTCTTGGTGATAACTGTGAACACTAAGAACTATCTAAAGTGGCCTATCTGTCTGAACTGCAATACACTAGCTGCGAGCCAATGCTATACCTTTCTTAGGTAACGAGCTCTTGTGCGGCAATTCGATTGGATGCGAAATGGTGGG
>NW_026962587.1:35000-37179 GCF_032445375.1 Bacillus rossius redtenbacheri | reverse complement strand
ATAATTAAATACAATGACCTTACCTAACCTAAACTAACCTAACCTAACCTAATATTGCCTGAGAGGGGAATTTTTTTTAAATAATCAAATACAATGACCTAACCTAACCTAACTTAACCTAACCTTGCCTAAAAGTAAAAAAAAATTTAAAAATTATTAAATACAATGACCTGACCTAACCTAACCTAACCTAACCTAACCTAACCTAACCTAACCTAACCTAATATTGCCTGAGAGGGGAAATTTTTTTAAATAATTAAATACAATGACCTTACCTAACCTAACCTAACCTAACCTAACCTAACCTAACATAACCTAACCTAACCTAACCTAACCTAACCTAACCTAACCTAACCTAACCTAACCTAACCTAACCTAACCTAACCTAACCTAACCTAACCTAACCTAACCTAACCTAACCTAACCTAACCTAACCTAACCTAACCTAACCTAACCTAAACTAACCTAACCTAACCTAACCTAACCTAACCTAACCTAACCTAACCTAACTTAACCTAACCTAACCTAACCTAACCTAACCTAACCTAACCTAACCTAACCTAACCTAACCTAACCTAACCTAACCTAACCTAACCTAACCTAACCTAACCTAACCTAACCTAACCTAACCTAACCTAACCTAACCTAACCTAACCTAACCTAACCTAACCTAACCTAATATTGCCTGAGAGGGGAATTTTTTTTAAATAATCAAATACAATGACCTAACCTAACCTAACTTAACCTAACCTTGCCTAAAAGTAAAAAAAAATTTAAAAATTATTAAATACAATGACCTGACCTAACCTAACCTAACCTAACCTAACCTAACCTAACCTAACCTAACCTAATATTGCCTGAGAGGGGAAATTTTTTTAAATAATTAAATACAATGACCTTACCTAAACCTAACCTAACCTAACCTAACCTTAACCTAACATAACCTAACCTAACCTAACCTAACCTAACCTAACCTAACCTAACCTAACCTAACCTAACCTAACCTAACCTAACCTAACCTAACCTAACTTAACCTAACCTAACCTAACCTAACCTAACCTAACCTAACCTAACCTAACCTAACCTAACCTAACCTAACCTAACCTAACCTAACCTAACCTAACCTAACCTAACCTAACCTAACCTAACCTAACCTAACCTAACCTAACCTAACCTAACCTAACCTAACCTAATATTGCCTGAGAGGGGGAATTTTTTTTTAATAATCAAATACAATGACCTAACCTTACCTAACTTAACCTAACCTTGCCTAAAAGTAAAAAAAAATTTAAAAATTATTAAATACAATGACCTGACCTAACCTAACCTAACCTAACCTAACCTAACCTAACCTAACCTAACCTAATATTGCCTGAGAGGGGAAATTTTTTTAAATAATTAAATACAATGACCTTACCTAACCTAACCTAACCTAACCTAACCTAACCTAACATAACCTAACCTAACCTAACCTAACCTAACCTAACCTAACCTAACCTAACCTAACCTAACCTAACCTAACCTAACCTAACCTAACCTAACCTAACCTAACCTAACCTAACCTAACCTAACCTAACCTAACCTAACCTAACCTAACCTAACCTAACCTAACCTAACCTAACCTAACCTAACCTAACCTTACCTAACCTAACCTAACCTAACCTAACCTTGCCTGAGAGTAAAAAAAATTTAAAAATTATTAAATACAATGACCTGACCTAACCTAACCTAACCTAACCTAACCTAACCTAACCTTACCTAACCTAACCTAACCTAACCTAACCTTGCCTGAGAGTAAAAAAAAATTTAAAAATTATTAAATACAATGACCTGACCTAACCTAACCTAACCTAACCTAACCTAACCTAACCTAACCTAACCTAACCTAATCTAACCTAACCTAACCTAACCTAACCTAACCTAACCTAACCTAACCTAACCTAACCTAACCTAACCTAACCTAACCTAACCTAACCTAACCTAACCTAACCTAACCTAACCTAACCTAACCTAACCTAACCTAACCTAACCTAACCTAACCTAACCTAACCTAACCTAACCTTACCTAACCTAACCTAACCTAACCTAACCTTGCCTGAGAGTAAAAAAAATTTAAAAATTATTAAATACAATGACTTGACCTAACCTAACCTAACCTAACCTAACCTAACCTAACCTA
>NW_026962587.1:0-12500 GCF_032445375.1 Bacillus rossius redtenbacheri | reverse complement strand
CTAGGGAGTAGGCGAGGCCAAACTTCCAAGGCTTTCACTGGCGAATATATCGCGCTCTTAGAAACTCGCATGGTACTTGGCGAGTGGATTTCAAATTATATGATCGGTGCCCACATTCGGGCGCGGCCCACTGCGGGAGCAGACCGTTGGCCCGTGGGCTCGCTGTGAACTAATTTGCCCACTGGTCCGAAAAGTATTCATTTCTAAACACCTTTGGCCAGGGCTGAAGACCGCGACTAACCCCTTTGAAACTTGTCTCTCAGGGAGCTGCGATCCATCAAACATTTCATTGTTAACAGAGGGGAACCATTACTTGGTTAAGACGATAGGACACGCGTTCCCCACCATTTCGCATCCAATCGAATTGCCGCACAAGAGCTCGTTACCTGAGAAAGGTATAGCATTGGCTCGCAGCTAGTGTATTGCAGTTCAGACAGATAGGCCACTTTAGATAGTTCTTAGTGTTCACAGTTATCACCAAGACTAGACCCATATGGATTTAATTCTTCAAGGAGCAGCGGTCCACCAATAAGAGAGATGAAGACATGTTTTCGGATGGCCACAACGCCCCCTCGCCACCCAAATGTGCATGTTTTAAGTGTACATTGGGAGTCGACGGAACATCGGGAGTCCGCTTGCTTTCTCCGGATCAGCTGCCACCCCCCTGATCTACCAGATAGACAAGAACATGTCTTCTCCACCAATCTCATCCACCGAAGCTCCGATCATGGCTTCTTCTACCTTTATACTGATATACCCCCACGGAGCAACATGCGGGCAAGGGAACTCTTGCTACCCTTCAGTAAAGCAGGTATCTCTTATAGATGGTGACTGCACCTTGGCCAGGATTGAAGACCGCGACTAACCCTCTCTTATAGATGGTGACTGCACCTTGGCCAGGATTGAAGACCGCGACTAACCCCTTTGAAACTTGTCTCTCAGGGAGCTGCGATCCATCAAACATTTCATTGTTAACAGAGGGGAACCATTACTTGGTTAAGACGATAGGACACGCGTTCCCCACCATTTCGCATCCAATCGAATTGCCGCACAAGAGCTCGTTACCTAAGAAAGGTATAGCATTGGCTCGCAGCTAGTGTATTGCAGTTCAGACAGATAGGCCACTTTAGATAGTTCTTAGTGTTCACAGTTATCACCAAGACTAGACCCATATGGAATTAATTCTTCAAGGAGCAGCGGTCCACCAATAAGAGAGATGAAGACATGTTTTCGGATGGCCACAACGCCCCCTCGCCACCCAAATGTGCATGTTTCAAGTGTACATTGGGAGTCGACGGAACATCGGGAGTCCGCTTGCTTTCTCCGGATCAGCTGCCACCCCCCTGATCTACCAGATAGACAAGAACATGTCTTCTCCGCCAATCTCATCCACCGAAGCTCCGATCATGGCTTCTTCTACCTTTATACTGATATACCCCCACGGAGCAACATGCGGGCAAGGGAACTCTTGCTACCCTTCAGTAAAGCAGGTATCTCTTATAGATGGTGACTGCACCTTGGCCAGGATTGAAGACCGCGACTAACCCCTTTGAAACTTGTCTCTCAGGGAGCTGCGATCCATCAAACATTTCATTGTTAACAGAGGGGAACCATTACTTGGTTAAGACGACCGGACACGCGTTCCCCACCATTTCGCATCCAATCGAATCGCCGCACAAGAGCTCGTTACCTGAGAAAGGTATAGCATTGGCTCGCAGCTTGTGTATTGCAGTTCAGACAGATAGGCCACTTTAGATAGTTCTTCGTGTTCACAGTTAAGACCACGGCTAGACCCATATGGAATTAATTCTTCAAGGAGCAGCGGTACACCAAGCATTTCATTGTGTACTAGAAAGCACCTCTACCATGTAACAAACATACGACCACCAAATTTCTGCTTACTTCCCCCAGCGGATAGTATTTGCTAGTATCATCCACAAAGTAAATCAATTTTTTCAATGTACCGCTTCTTGGGGGAACTGGGCATGAATCAATCAAGCATTTTGAGGTAGCATGTCCGCTTCACCGCGAGGTGCTCTGAATACCATTATACATTCTTTTTCATCATCCACTTTCAGACCACTACAAGACCCATACTGAATTAATTCCTCAAGGAGCTGCAGTCCACAAAACATTTTACTGTGTACTAGAGGGCACCTCCACCATGTAACAGAAAACATACAACCTTCTTAATTTAATTCTGCATTGTTTCCCAGACGATTTGTTAGCCATACAACAGTACCATCCACAGTAATTCACCTCTTTGAAATCCAATGCATTGTAGAGAAACTGAGGTGGTAGCATTCAAACCGTTCTGTAATGTTAATTCTGCTTCATAGAAAGGTGCTACAGGTTCCACAATAATTAATTGGATATTTTTGCAATATATATAGGGCGAGAAAACTCGGGGGGACTCCCTTTTCATTTATGTACATATTCTTTCCATATTGCAAATAATTCCAATTTTTCCCGATTGCATGTCCCCCTAATATACCCAAAATGGGCCTATCGATGGGTTCACAAAGGTACCCAAAATATGAGATTTTGACTGAAAGAGGCTGGCTAACTTCCGGGAACATGATCATAGGAAATAGGTCAAAATCCCGAATCGCAGTTGTTTACGAACAACCACGAACGGAGACTTAAAATAACCTATAAGGCTGGAATTCATGGGGCCTGTATAACAGGCATTTACACAGACTCTCGGGAGGGAGGGCTCTGTGGCCGGGAGAATTTTCTGGCTCCCCGCCCGAAACTTTTCAGAGTCCCTAATGCCTGCTTGAATGTGAATAAGCAGAGCCCGGTAGCTGATATTTTGCCGGGGTGTGGAGGCCCCGGTCGCCGCCAAATTCCTCTGGTCACAGCTTGTGTTAATACACATGTTAATTTTACATGCAAACCACCAATGACAATTTTCCTCGGCCGCGGAGGCCTCGGTCGCCGCCAGAATTTTCTGGTTCCCGCTCAATATATTGCAGAGTCCTGCAGGCCTGCTTCTGTAGGAATATGCAGAGCCCGGTAGCTGATATTTTGCCGGGGTGAGGAGGCCTCGGTCGCCGCCAAATTCCTCTCATCCCAGCTTGTGTTAATACACATGTTAATTTTACATGCAAAACCACCAATTACCATTTCCTCGGCCGCGGAGGCCTCGGTCGCCGGGAGATTTTCCTGGCTCCCCGCTCAATATACTGCACAGTCCCGCAGGCCTGTCTCCAGTGGAATACACACAGTCCGAGAGCCGAAAATTTGCCGGGGTGTGGAGGCCTCGGTCGCCAACAGATTGCCATAGGCTCTGGCTGCAATATTTACCGTGTATTTTTTCCCTCCAGAGACACCACTACACCCTATATAACCCAAAATGGGCCTTGACGCGTGTACACGCGGAGCCCGAGCGCCGAGAGTTCTCCCGGCCGCGGAGGCCTCGGTCGCCGGGAGAATTTCAACGGCCCCTGCTCGAAATTTTTCTAAGTCCAGAATGCCTGCTTCTCCCAGCCTGTGTTAATACACATGTTAATTTAACATGTAAAATCACCAAGGACCATTTCCTCGGCCGCGGAGGCCTCGGTCACCGCCAGAATTTTCTGGCTGCCCGCTCCCCATGGGTAGACGCGCTGCCCAAGCGCCGAGAGTTCTCCCGGCCGCGGAGGCCTCGGTCGCCGGGAGAATTTCTCCGGCCCCTGCTCGAAATTTTTCAAAGTCCAGAATGCCTGCTTCTCCCAGCATGTGTTAATACACATGTTAATTTAACATGTAATATTACCAATGACCTTTTCCTCGGCCGCGGAGGCCTCGGTCGCCGCCAGAATTTTCTGGCTGCCCGCTCCCCATGGGTAGACGCGGAGCCCGAGCGCCGAGAGTTCTCCCGGCCGCGGAGGCCTCGGTCGCCGGGAGAATTTCTCCGGCCCCTGCTCGAAATTTTTCAAAGTCCAGAATGCCTAGTTCTCCCAGCCTGTGTTAATACACATGTTAATTTAACATGTAAAATTACCAAGGATTATTATCCCGGCCGCAGAGGCCTCGGTCGCCGCCAGAAATTTCTGGCTCCCCGCTCAATGTATTGCAGAGTCCCGCAGGCTTGCTTCTCCAAGCCTGTGTTAATACACATGTTAATTTAACATGTAAAATTACAGAGGATTATTTCCCCGGCCGCGGAGGCCTCGGTCGCCGCCAGAATTTTCTGGCTGCCCGCTCAATGTATTGCAGAGTCCCGCAGGCTTGCTTCTCCAAGCCTGTGTTAATACACATGTTAATTTAACATGCAAAATCACCAATGACAAATTCCTCGGCCGCGGAGGCCTCGATCGCCGGGAAAATGTTCTGGCTCCCTGCTCGAATTTTTTTTCTAAGTCCCGATTCGCTATTACAGGCTGGCGCACGGAGTCCGAGGGGCGTAAATATGCCGGGTAGTGGTGCCTTCCGTCGCCGAGACATTTTACAATTGCCTGGGAGCAGTATTTAACATGTTAATTTTTTCCCCTCGTGACACCACTACCCCCTATATAACGCAAAATGGGCCTTGCCAAGGGGGCGCGCAACGCCCGAGCGCGGGCGTTTTTCCCGGCCGCCGAGACCTCCATCGCCGGGAGAATGTCTTCAGCTATTTGCTAGATTTCCCGATTCGCCCCGCACGACAAACAACCACGAACGAGGTGGTTTTCGAGAGTTCTCCCGGCCGCGGAGGCCTCGGTCGCAGGGAGAATTTCCCTGGCCCCTGCTCGAAATTTTTCTAAGTCCAGAATGCCTGCATCTCCCAGCCTGTGTTAAAACACATGTTAATTTAACATGTAAAATTACCAATGACCATTTCCTCGGCCGCAGAGGCCTCGGTCGCAGCCAGAATTTTCTGGCTCCCTGCTCAATATATTGCAGAGTCCCGCATGCTTGCTTCTCCAAGCCTGTGTTAATACACATGTTAATTTAACATGTAAAATTACCGAGGATTATTTCCCCGGCCGCGGAGGCCTCGGTCGCCGCCAGAAATTTCTGGCTCCCCGCTCAATATATTGCAGCGACCCGCAGGCTTGCTTCTCCCAGCCTGTGTTAATACACATGTTAATTTAACATGTAAAATCACCAAGGACCATTTCCTCGGCCGCGGAGGCCTCGGTCGCCGCCAGAATTTTCTGGCTGCCCGCTCCCCATGTGTAGACGCGGAGCCCGAGCGCCGAGAGTTCTCCCGGCCGCGGAGGCCTCGTAGCCGGGAGAATTTCTCGGGCCCCTGCTCGAAATTTTTCTAAGTCCAGAATGCCTGCTTCTCCCAGCCTGTGTTAATACACATGTTAATTTAACATGTAATTTTACCAATGACCTTTTCCTCGGCCGCGGAGGCCTCGGTCGCCGCCAGAATTTTCTGGCTCCCGGCTCAATATATTACAGAGTCCCGCAGGCCTGTCTCCAGTGGAATACACACAGTCCGAGAGCCGAAAATTTGCCGGGGTGTGGAGGCCTCGGTCGCCAACAGATTGCCATAGGCTCTGGCTGCAATATTTACCGTGTATTTTTTCCCTCCAGAGACACCACTACCCCCTATAAAACCCAAAATAGGCCTTGCGGTGGGTACACGCAGAGCCCGAGCGCCGAAGTTCTCCCGGCCGCGGAGGCCTCGGTCGCCGGGAGAATTTCTCCGGCCCCTGCTCGAAATTTTTCAAAGTCCAGAATGCCTGCTTCTCCCAGCCTGTGTTAATACACATGTTAATTTAACATGTTAAATTATCGAGGATTATTTCCCCGGCCGTGGAGGCCTCGGTCGCCGCCAGAATTTTCTGGCTCCCCGCTCAATATATTGCAGAGTCCCGCAGGCTTGCTTCTCCCAGCCTGTGTTAATACACATGTTAATTTAACATGTAAAATCACCGAGGACCATTTCCTCGGCCGCGGAGGCCTCGGTCGCCGCCAGAATTTTCTGGCTCACCTCTCAATGTATTGCAGAGTCCCGCAGGCTTGGTTCTCCAAGCCTGTGTTAATACACATGTTAATTTAACATGTAAAATTACCGAGGATTATTTCCCCGGCCGCGGAGGCCTCGGTCGCCGCCAGAATTTTCTGGCTCCCCGCTCAATGTATTGCAGAGTCCCGCAGGCTTGGTTCTCCAAGCCTGTGTTAATACACATGTTAATTTAACATGTAAAATTACCGAGGATTATTTCCCCGGCCACGGAGGCCTCGGTCGCCGACAGAATTGTCTGGCTCCCTGCTCGAATTTTTTCTAAGTCCCGATTCGCTATTACAGGCTGGCGCACGGAGTCAGAGGGGCGGGAATTCGCCGGGTAGTGGTGCCTTCCGTCGCCGAGACATTTTTCTATTGCCTGGAAGCTGTATTTAACATGTTAATTTTTTCCCCCTCGGGACACCACTACCCCCTATATAACCCAACATGGGCCTTGCCGCGGGTACACGCGGAGCCCGAGCGCCGAGTGTTCTCCCGGCCGCGGAGGCCTCGGTCGCCGGGAGAATTTCTCCGGCCCCTGCTCGAAATTTTTCAAAGTCCAGAATGCCTGCTTCTCCCAGCCTGTGTTAATACACATGTTAATTTAACATGTTAAATTACCGAGGATTATTTCCCCGGCCGTGGAGGCCTCGGTCGCCGCCAGAATTTTCTGGCTCCCCGCTCAATATATTGCAGAGTCCCGCAGGCTTGCTTTTCCCAGCCTGTGTTAATACACATGTTAATTTAACATGTAAAATTACCAATGACCATTTCCTCGGCCGCAGAGGCCTCGGTCGCCGCCAGAATTTTCTGGCTCCCCGCTCAATGTATTGCAGAGTCCCGCAGGCATGCTTCTCCAAGCCTGTGTTAATACACATGTTAATTTAACATGTTAAATTACCGAGGATTATTTCCCCGGCCGTGGAGGCCTCGGTCGCCGCCAGAATTTTCTGGCTCCCCGCTCAATATATTGCAGAGTCCCGCAGGCTTGCTTTTCCCAGCCTGTGTTAATACACATGTTAATTTAACATGTAAAATCACCAAGGACCATTTCCTCGGCCGCGGAGGCCTCGGTCGCCGCCAGAATTTTCTGGCTTCCCGCTCCCCATGGGTAGACGCGGAGCCCGAGCGCCGAGAGTTCTCCCGGCCGCGGAGGCCTCGGTCGCCGGGAGAATTTCTCCGGCCCCTGCTCGAAATTTTTCAAAGTCTAGAATGCCTAGTTCTCCCAGCCTGTGTTAATACACATGTTAATTTAACATGTAAAATTACCAAGGATTATTATCCCGGCCGCAGAGGCCTCGGTCGCCGCCAGAAATTTCTGGCTCCCCGCTCAATGTATTGCAGCGTCCCGCAGGCTTGCTTCTCCAAGCCTGTGTTAATACACATGTTAATTTAACATGTAAAATTACAGAGGATTATTTCCCCGGCCGCGGAGGCCTCGGTCGCCGCCAGAATTTTCTGGCTGCCCGCTCAATGTATTGCAGAGTCCCGCAGGCTTGCTTCTCCAAGCCTGTGTTAATACACATGTTAATTTAACATGCAAAATCACCAATGACAAATTCCTCGGCCGCGGAGGCCTCGATCGCCGGGAAAATGTTCTGGCTCCCTGCTCGAATTTTTTTTCTAAGTCCCGATTCGCTATTACAGGCTGGCGCACGGAGTCCGAGGGGCGTAAATATGCCGGGTAGTGGTGCCTTCCGTCGCCGAGACATTTTACAATTGCCTGGGAGCAGTATTTAACATGTTAATTTTTTCCCCTCGGGACACCACTACCCCCTATATAACCCAAAATGGGCCTTGCCAAGGGGGCGCGCAACGCCCGAGCGCGGGCGTTTTTCCCGGCCGCCGAGGCCTCCATCGCCGGGAGAATGTCTTCAGCTATTTGCTAGATTTCCCGATTCGCCCCGCACGGCAAACAACCACGAACGAGGTGGTTTTCGAGAGTTCTCCCGGCCGCGGAGGCCTCGGTCGCCGGGAGAATTTCTCGGGCCCCTGCTCGAAATTTTTCTAAGTCCAGAATGCCTGCATCTCCCAGCCTGTGTTAAAACACATGTTAATTTAACATGTAAAATTACCAATGACCATTTCCTCGGCCGCAGAGGCCTCGGTCGCAGCCAGAATTTTCTGGCTCCCTGCTCAATATATTGCAGAGTCCCGCATGCTTGCTTCTCCCAGCCTGTGTTAATACACATGGTTATTTAACATGTAAAATTACCGAGGATTATTTCCCTGGCCGCAGAGGCCGCGGTCGCCGCCAGAATTTTCTGGCTCCCCGCTCAATGTATTGCAGAGTCCCGCAGGCTTGCTTCTCCAAGCCTGTGTTAATACACATGTTAATTTAACATGTAAAATTACCGAGGATTATTTCCCCGGCCGCGGAGGCCTCGGTCGCCGCCAGAATTTTCTGGCTCCCCGCTCAATATATTGCAGCGACCCGCAGGCTTGCTTCTCCCAGCCTGTGTTAATACACATGTTAATTTAACATGTAAAATTACCGAGGATTATTTCCCCGGCCGCGGAGGCTTCGGTCGCCGCCAGAATTTTCTGGCTCCCGGCTCAATATATTACAGAGTCCCGCAGGCCTGTCTCCAGTGGAATACACACAGTCCGAGAGCCGAAAATTTGCCGGGGTGTGGAGGCCTCGGTCGCCAACAGATTGCCATAGGCTCTGGCTGCAATATTTACCGTGTATTTTTTCCCTCCAGAGACACCACTACCCCCTATATAACCCAAAATGGGCCTTGCGGCGTGTACACGCGGAGCCCGAGCGCCGAAGTTCTCCCGGCCGCGGAGGCCTCGGTCGCCGGGAGAATTTCTCCGGCCCCTGCTCGAAATTTTTCAAAGTCCAGAATGCCTGCTTCTCCCAGCCTGTGTTAATACACATGTTAATTTAACATGTAAAATTACCGAGGATTATTTCCCCGGCCGCGGAGGCCTCGGTCGCCGCCAGAATTTTCTGGCTCCCCGCTCAATGTATTGCAGAGTCCCGCAGGCTTGCTTCTCCCAGCCTGTGTTAATACACATGTTAATTTAACATGTAAAATCATTGAGGACCATTTCCTCGGCCGCGGAGGCCTCGGTCGCCGCCAGAATTTTCTGGCTCCCCGCTCAATGTATTGCAGAGTCCCGCAGGCTTGCTTCTCCCAGCCTGTGTTAATACACATGTTAATTTAACATGTAAAATCAACAAGGACCATTTCCTCGGCCGCGGAGGCCTCGGTCGCCGCCAGAATTTTCTGGCTGCCCGCTCCCCATTGGTAGACGCGGAGCCCGAGCGCCGAGAGTTCTCCCGGCCGCGGAGGCCTCGGTCGCCGGGAGAATTTCTCCGGCCCCTGCTCGAAATTTTTCAAAGTCCAGAATGCCTGCTTCTCCCAGCATGTGTTAATACACATGTTAATTTAACATGTAATATTACCAATGACCTTTTCCTCGTCCGCGGAGGCCTCGGTCGCCGCCAGAATTTTCTGGCTGCCCGCTCCCCATGGGTAGACGCGCTGCCCGAGCGCCGAGATTTCTCCCGGCCGCGGAGGCCTCTGTCGCCGGGAGAATTTCTCTGGCCCCTGCTCGAAATTTTTCAAAGTCCAGAATGCCTAGTTCTCCCAGCCTGTGTTAATACACATGTTAATTTAACATGTAAAATTACCAAGGATTATTATCCCGGCCGCAGAGGCCTCGGTCGCCGCCAGAAATTTCTGGCTCCCCGCTCAATGTATTGCAGAGACCCGCAGGCTTGCTTCTCCAAGCCTGTGTTAATACACATGTTAATTTAACATGTAAAATTACCGAGGATTATTTCCCCGGCCGCGGAGGCCTCGATCGCCGCCAGAAATTTCTGGCTCCCCGCTCAATATATTGCAGCGACCCGCAGGCTTGCTTCTCCCAGCCTGTGTTAATACACATGTTAATTTAACATGTAAAATCACCAAGGACCATTTCCTCGGCCGCGGAGGCCTCGGTCGCCGCCAGAATTTTCTGGCTGCCCGCTCCCCATGTGTAGACGCGGAGCCCGAGCGCCGAGAGTTCTCCCGGCCGCGGAGGCCTCGGTCGCCGCCAGAATTTTCTGGCTCCCCGCTCAATGTATTGCAGAGTCCCGCAGGCTTGCTTCTCCAAGCCTGTGTTAATACACATGTTAATTTAACATGCAAAATCACCAATGACAATTTCCTCGGCCGCGGAGGCCTCCATCGCCGGGAGAATTTTCTGGCTCTCTGCTCGAATTTTTTCTAAGTCCCGATTCGCTATTACAGGCTGGCGCACGGAGTCCGAGGGGCGGAAATATGCCGGGTAGTGGTGCCTTCCGTCGCCGAGACATTTTACAATTGCCTGGGAGCAGTATTTAACATGTTAATTTTTTCCCCCTCGGGACACCACTACCCCCTATATAACCCAAAATGGGCCATGCAATGGGTGCCCACAACGCCCGAGCGCGGGCATTTTTCCCGGGCGCCGAGGCCTCGATCGCCGGGAGAATGTCTCCAGCTATTTGCATGATGTCCCGATTCGCCCCACAAGGCGAACAACCACGAACGAGGTGGTTTTCGTTCGTGGTTGTTTTCGTTCGTGGTTGTTTACTGTTCGTGGTTGTTTTCATTCGTGGTTGTTGTGCGTTCGTGGTTGTTGTCGTTCGGGGTTGTTTTCCGTTCGTGGTTGTTGTCGTTCGTGGTTGTTGTCGTTCGTGGTTGTTGTCGTTCGTGGTTGTTTTCCGTTCGTGGTTGTTTTACGTTCGTGGTTGTTTTCGAGGCAATTGGTACTTTGAAAATTTCAATCGGTTAGCTAGAAAAAATTCTCCCGGCGGTGATTGCCTTGATCGCCGGGAGAATTTTCTGGCTCCCCGATAAAATTTTTTCCAAGTCCCGATTCGCTCTTACTAGCTGGCGCACGGAGTCCGAGGGGCGGGAATTCGCCGGGTAGTGGTGTGTTCCGTCGCCGAGACATTTTCCTATTGCCTGGAAGCAGTATTTAACATGTTAATTTTTTCCCCCTCGGGACACCACTACCCCCTATATAACACAAAATGGGCCTTGCCGCGGGTACACCCGGAGCCCGAGCGCCGAGAGTTCTCCCGGCCGCAGAGGCCTCGGTCGCCGGGAGATTTTCTCCGGCCCCTGCTCGAAATTTTCCAAAGTCCAGAATGCCTGCTTCTCCCAGCCTGTGTTAATACACATGTTAATTTAACATGTAAAATCACCAAGGACCATTTCCTCGGCCGCGGAGGCCTCGGTCGCCGCCAGAATTTTCTGGCTGCCCGCTCCCCAAGGGTAGACGCGGAGCCCGAGCGCCGAGAGTTCTCCCGGCCGCGGAGGCCTCGGTCGCCGGGAGAATTTCTCCGGCCCCTGCTCGAAATTTTTCAAAGTCCAGAATGCCTGCTTCTCCCAGCATGTGTTAATACACATGTTAATTTAACATGTAATATTACCAATGACCTTTTCCTCGGCCGCGGAGGCCTCGGTCGCCGCCAGAATTTTCTGGCTGCCCGCTCCCCATGGGTAGACGCGGAGCCCGAGCGCCGAGAGTTCTCCCGGCCGCGGAGGCCTCGGTCGCCGGGAGAATTTCTCCGGCCCCTGCTCGAAATTTTTCAAAGTCCAGAATGCCTAGTTCTCCCAGCCTGTGTTAATACACATGTTAATTTAACATGTAAAATTACCAAGGATTATTATCCCGGCCGCAGAGGCCTCGGTCGCCGCCAGAAATTTCTGGCTCCCCGCTCAATGTATTGCAGAGTCCCGCAGGCTTGCTTCTCCAAGCCTGTGTTAATACACATGTTAATTTAACATGTAAAATTACAGAGGATTATTTCCCCGGCCGCGGAGGCCACGGTCGCCGCCAGAATTTTCTGGCTGCCCGCTCAATGTATTGCAGAGTCCCGCAGGCTTGCTTCTCCAAGCCTGTGTTAATACACATGTTAATTTAACATGCAAAATCACCAATGACAAATTCCTCGGCCGCGGAGGCCTCGATCGCCGGGAAAATGTTCTGGCTCCCTGCTCGAATTTTTTTTCTAAGTCCCGATTCGCTATTACAGGCTGGCGCACGGAGTCCGAGGGGCGTAAATATGCCGGGTAGTGGTGCCTTCCGTCGCCGAGACATTTTACAATTGCCTGGGAGCAGTATTTAACATGTTAATTTTTTCCCCTCGGGACACCACTACCCCCTATATAACCCAAAATGGGCCTTGCCAAGGGGGCGCGCAACGCCCGAGCGCGGGCGTTTTTCCCGGCCGCCGAGGCCTCCATCGCCGGGAGAATGTCTTCAGCTATTTGCTAGATTTCCCGATTCGCCCCGCACGGCAAACAACCACGAACGAGGTGGTTTTCGAGAGTTCTCCCGGCCGCAGAGGCCTCGGTCGCCGGGAGAATTTCTCGGGCCCCTGCTCGAAATTTTTCTAAGTCCAGAATGCCTGCATCTCCCAGCCTGTGTTAAAACACATGTTAATTTAACATGTAAAATTACCAATGACCATTTCCTCGGCCGCAGAGGCCTCGGTCGCAGCCAGAATTTTCTGGCTCCCTGCTCAATATATTGCAGAGTCCCGCATGCTTGCTTCTCCCAGCCTGTGTTAATACACATGGTTATT